>NC_091472.1:209391784-209635528 GCF_036971445.1 Narcine bancroftii | reverse complement strand
AGCAGCGAAGGGGACGAAACGAAGCAGCGAAGGGCGAGGAAACAAAGCAGCGAAGGGGAAATGAAGCAGTGAAGGGGAAATGAAGCAGCGAAGGGGAAATGAAGCAGAGAAGGGGAAATGAAGTAGCAAAGGGGGATGAAGCGGCAAATGGGGGATGAAGCGGCGAAGGGGGGATGAAGCAGCGAAGGGGGTTGAAGCAGTGAAGGGGAAGTAGAGCAGCGAAGGGGAAGTAGAGCAGCGAAGGGGAAGTAGAGCAGCGAAGGGGAAGTAGAGCAGCGAAGGGGAAGTAGAGCAGCGAAGGGGAAGTAGAGCAGCAAAGGGGAAGTAGAGCAGCGAAGGGGGAAGAGAGCAGTGAAGGGGGGAATAGATCAGCGAAGGTGGAGGGAACGAAGCAGGGAAGGGGTGGAGGGAACGAAGCAGCAGGGGGAGGGAATAAATCACCAGGGGGAGGGAATAAATCAGCAGTGGGGGAATAAAGCAGCGGGGGAAAGCAGTGAAGGAGGGAATAGTGAGGGGGGAGCAAGAGGGGACTGTAAAGCACGGAAGGATCAGAATAGCGAGGGAGAAATAAAGCGGGGGGGAATAAGCACAGGGGGTAGTAAAGTAGAAAAGTGGGTGGGAATAAAGCAGCCGGGGATAAAGCAGCGGGGGTAAAGCAGTGAAGGGGGAATAGAGTAGCGAAGGGGGGAATGGAGCAGCAAAGGGGGGGAAATAGAGCAGTGAAGGGGTTGGATACAGCAAGGGAAGAGGGGGATACAGCAGCGAACGGGGGAATAGAACAGCGAAGGCTGGGATAGAGCAGAGATGGGAAATAGAACAGGGATGGGGGAATAGAGCAGCAAACGGTGGGATAGAGCAGTGAAGGGTGGGATAAAGCACCGAAGTGGTTGCATAAAGCAGCAAAGGGTGTGCATAGAGCAGCGAAGGGGGTGCATAGAGCAGCAAAGGGGGTCCATAGAGCAGCGAAGGAGGGAATTAAGCAGCAAAGTGGGACGAAACGAAACAGCGAAGGGTGAGGATATGAAGCAGCGAAGGGGAAATGAAGCAGCAAAGGGGAAATGAAGCAGCAAAGGGGAAATGAAGCAGCAAAGGGGGAAGAGATCAGCGAAGAGGGGAAGACAGCAGCGAAGGGGCAATTGAGCAGCGAAGGGGCAATTGAGCAGCGAAGGGGCAATTGAGCAGCGAAGGGGCAATTGAGCAGCGAAGGGGCAACTGAGCAGAGAAAGTGGAATAGAGCAGCGAAGGTGGAAGAGAGCAGCGAAGGCGGAATAGAGCAGCGAAGGGGGAATAGAGGAGCGAAGGGGAAATAGAGGAGTGAAGGGGGGAATAGAGTAGCGAAGGGGGAAGAGAGCAGCGAAGGGGAAATAGAGGAGCGAAGGGGGGAATAGAGCAGCGAAGGGGGAAGAGAGCAGCGAAGGGGAAAGGAAGCAGCAAATGGGGAATGAAGCAGCGAATGGGGAATGAAGCAGCGAATGGGGGATGAAGCAGCAAATGGGGGACGAAGCAGCGAAGGGGGTTGAAGCAGCGGAGGTGGTTGAAGCAGCAAAGGTGAAATAGAGCAGAGAAGGGCGAAATAGAACAGCGAAGGGGGAAATAGAGCAGCGAAGGGGGAAATAGAGCAGCGAAGGGGGAAGAGAGCAGCGAAGGGGGAAGAGAGCAGCGAAGGGGGAAGACAGCAGCGAAGGGGAAGGAAAGCAGTGTGGGGGGGAACGAAAGCAGCAAGGGGTGGAGTAAAGCAGCAAAGGGGGAATAAAGCAGCAATGGGGGGATAAAGCAGCAAGGGGTGGGGAATAAAGCAGCAAGGGGTGGGGAATAAAGCAGCAAGGGGTGGGAATAAAGCAGTGAAGGGGATGAATAAAGCAGCGGGGAGAATATAGCAGTGAAGGGGAGAATGTTGCAGCGAAGGGGAGAATATAGCCACGATGGGGGAGAATATAGCAGCGAAGGGGGAGAATATAGCTGCGAAGGGGGAGAATTTAGCAGCAAAGGGAGGAATAAAGCAGCGAAGGGAGGAATAAAGCAGCAAAGGGGGAATAAAGCAGCGAAGGGGAGAGTATCGCCGTGATGGGGGAGAATATAGCCGCGAAGAGGGAGAATATAGCCGCGAAGGGGGAGAATTTAGCAGCAAAGGGAGGAATAAAGAAGCGAAGAGGAAGTAAAGTAGCAAGATGGGGAAGCAGAGTTGCGAAAGGGGGAACAGTGCAGTGAAGCGGAAACGGAGCAGCAGAGGGGGAAACAGTGCTGCGGAGGGGGAAGCAGAGCAGCGTAGGGGAGAACAGAGCAGTGAAGGTGGAACAGAGCAGCGAAGAGGGAAACAGTGCAGCGAAGTGGGGAACAGAGCAGCAAATTGGGAGGGGGGGCAGGAACAGAGCAGCCAAGGGGAGGAACAGAGCAGTGAGAGGGAAGGAATAGAGCAGCGAAAGGTGGGGGGAATAGAGCAGCAAGAGGGGAATAGAGCTGTAAAGGGGGAATAGAGCAGTGAAGCGTGTTAATAGAGCAGTGAAGGGGCGATGATGCAGCGAAGAGTGGATGAAGCAGCAAAGGGGGGAATAGAGCAGCAAAGAGGGAATAGAGCAGCTAAAGGGGGAATAGAGCAGCGAAGGGGCAATAGAGCAGCGAAGGGGGTACATCGAGCAGTGAAGGGGGTGTATCGAGCAGTAAAGTGGGAGAATCGAGCAGCGAAGGGGTGCATCAAGTAGCGAAGGTGATGCATAGAACAGCGAGGGGAGCGCGTATAGCAGCAAAGGGGAAATGAAGAAGCGAAAGGGAAATGAAGCAGCGAAGAGGGAAGAGAGCAGCGAAAGGGGGAAGGGGAATAGAGCAGCGAAAGGGGGGAAGAGAGCAGCGAAGGGGAAGGGAGCAGCAAAGAGGGAAGGGAGCAGCGAAGGGGGAAGAGAGCAGCGAAGGGAGAAGGGAGCAGCGAAGGGGGAAAGGAGCAGCGAGGGGGAGGAGATCAGCGAAGGGGGAAGACAGCAGCGAAGGGGAAGGAAAGCAGTGTGGGGGAAAGAAAGCAGCAAGGGGGGGAGTAAAGCAGCAATGAGGAATAAATTAGCAAGGGGTGGGGAATAAAGCAGCAAGGGTTGGGAATAAAGCAGCAAGGGGTGGGAATAAAGCAGTGAAGGGGGGTGAATAAAGCAGCGGGGGGAATATAGCAGTGAAGGGGAGAAAATTGCAGCGAAGGGGAGAATATAGCCGCGATGGGGGAGAATATAGCAGCGAAAGGGGAGAATATAGCTGCGAAGGGGGAGAATTTAGCAGCAAAGGGGGAGAATTTAGCAGCAAAGGGGGAATAAAGCAGCGAAGGGGAGAGTATCGCCGTGATGGGGGAGAATATAGCCGCGAATAGGGAGAATATAGCCGCGAAGGGGGAGAATTTAGCAGCAAAGGGAGGAATAAAGCAGCGAAGAGGAAGTAAAGTAGCAAGATGGGGAAACAGAGTTGCGAAAGGGGGAACAGTGCAGTGAAGCGGAAACGGAGCAGCATAGGGGGAAACAGTGCAGCGCAGGGGGAAACAGAGCAGCGTAGGGGAGAACAGAGCAGTGAAGGCGGAACAGAGCAGCGAAGAGGGAAACAGTGCAGCAAATTGGGAGGGGGGGCAGGAACAGAGCAGCCAAGGGGAGGAACAGAGCAGTGAGAGGGAAGGAATAGAGCAGCGAAAGGTGGGGGGAATACAGCAGCAAGGGGGGAATAGAGCAGTAAAGGGGGAATAGAGCAGTGAAGGGTGTTAATAGAGCAGTGAAGGGGGAATGAAGCAGCGAATGGGGGATGAAGCAGCGAATGGGGGATGAAGCAGCGAAGGGGGTTCAAGCAGCGAAGGGGGTTGAAGCAGCGAAGGGGGTTGAAGCAGCGAAGGTGGTTGAAGCAGCGAAGGGGGGAATAGAGCAGCGAAGGGGCAATAGAGCAGCGAAGGGGAAAGGAAGCAGCAAATGGGGGATGAAGCAGCGAATGGGAAATGAAGCAGCGAATGGGGGATGAAGCAGCGAATGGGGGATGAAGCAGCGAAGGGGGTTGAAGCAGCGAAGGGGGTTGAAGCAGCGAAGGGGGTTGAAGCAGCGAAGGGGGTTGAAGCAGCGAAGGTGAAATAGAGCAGCGAAGGGGGAAATAGAGCAGCGAAGGGGGAAATAGAGCAGCGAAGGGGGAAATAGAGCAGCGAAGGGGGAAATAGAGCAGCAAGGGGGGAATAGAGCAGTAAAGGGGGAATAGAGCAGTGAAGGGTGTTAATAGAGCAGTGAAGGGGCGATGATGCAGTGAAGAGTGGATGAAGCAGCAAAGGGGGAAATAGAGCAGCGAAGAGGGAATAGAGCAGCTAAAGGGGGAATAGAGCAGCGAAGGGGCAATAGAGCAGCGAAGGGGGTTCATCGAGCAGCGAAGTGGGTGTATCAAGCAGCAAAGTGGGAGAATCGAGCAGCGAAGGGGTGTATCGAGTAGCGAAGGTGATGCATAGAACAGCGAGGAGAGCGCGTATAGCAGCAAAGGGGAAATGAAGAAGCGAAAGGGAAATGAAGCAGCGAAGAGGGAAGAGAGCAGCGAAAGGGGGAAGGGGAATAGAGCAGCGAAGGGGGGAAGAGAGCAGCAAAGGGGGAAGAGAGCAGCGAAGGTAGAAGAGAGCAGCGAAGGGGGAAGAGAGCAGCGAACGGGGAAGAGAGCAGCGAAGGGGAAGGGAGGAGCGAAGGGGGAAGAGAGCAGCGAAGGGGGAAGAGAGCAGCGAGGGTGAGGAGAGCAGCGAAGGGGGAAGGGGAATAGAGCAGCGAAGGGGGGAAGAGAGCAGCGAAGGGGAAGAGAGCAGCGAAGGGGGAAGAGAGCAGTAAACGGGAAAGAGAGCAGCAAAGGGGGAAGAGAGCAGCAAAGGGGGAAGGGAGCAGCGAAGGGGGTTGAAGCAGCGAAGAGGGAAGGGAGCAGCGAAGGGGAAGGGAGCAGCGAAGGGGGAAGAGAGCAGGGAAGGGGGAAGAGAGCAGCGAAGGGGGAAGACAGCAGCGAAGGGGAAGGAAAGCAGTGTGGGGGGAAAAGAAAGCAGCAAAGGGGGAGTAAAGCAGCAAAGGGGGAATAAAGCAGCAATGGGGGGATAAAGTAGCAATGAGGAATAAATTAGCAAGGGGTGGGGAATAAAGCAGCAAGGGTTGGGAATAAAGCAGCAAGGGGTGGGAATAAACCAGCAATGGGGGGATAAAGCAGCAATGAGGAATAAATTAGCAAGGGGTGGGAATAAAGCAGTGAAGGGGGTGAATAAAGCAGCAGGGAGAATATAGCAGTGAAGGGGAGAATGTTGCAGCAAAGGGGAGAATATAGCCGCGATGGGGGAGAATATAGCTGCAAAGGGGGAGAATTTAGCAGCAAAGGGGAGAATTTAGCAGCAAAGGGAGGAATAAAGCAGCAAAGAGGAAGTAAAGTAGCAAGATGGGGAAACAGAGTTGCAAAAGGGGGAACAGTGCAGTGTAGCAGAAACGGAGCAGCAGAGGGGGGAACAGTGCAGCAGAGGGGGAAACAGAGCAGCGTAGGGGAGAACAGAGCAGTGAAGGCGGAACAGAGCAGCGAAGAGGGAAACAGTGCAGCGAAGTGGGGAACAGAGCAGCAAATGGGGGGGGGGGGGCAGGAACAGAGACGCCAAGGGGAGGAACAGAGCAGTGAGGGGGAAGGAATAGAGCAGCGAAAGGTGTGGGAAATAGAGCAGCAAGGGGGGAATAGAGCAGTAAAGGGGGAATAGAGCAGTGAAGGGTGTTAATAGAGCAGTGAAGGGTGTTAATAGAGCAGTGAAGGGGCGATGATGCAGCAAAGGGGGGAATAGAGCAGCGAAGAGGGAATAGAGCAGCTAAAGGGGGAATAGAGCAGCGAAGGGGCAATAGAGCAGCGAAGGGGTGTATCGAGTAGCGAAGGGGATGCATAGAACAGCGAGGTGAGCGCGTACAGCAGCAAAGGGGAAATGAAGAAGCGAAAGGGACATGAAGCAGCGAAGAGGGAATTGAGCAGCGAAAGGGGGAAGGGGAATAGAGCAGCGAAGGGGGGAAGAGAGCAGCGAAGGGGGAAGAGAGCAGCGAAGGGGGAAAAGAGCAGCGAAGGGGGAAGGGAGCAGCGAAGGGGGAAGAGAGCAGCGAAGGGGAAGGGAGCAGCGAAGGGGGAAGAGAGCAGCGAAGGGGGAAGGGAGCAGCGAAGGGGGAAGGGAGCAGAGAAGGGGGAAGGGAGCAGCGAAGGGGGAAGGGAGCAGCGAAGGGGGAAGGGAGCAGCGAGGGGGAGGAGAGCAGCGAAGGGGGAAGGGGAATAGAGCAGCGAAGGGGGGAAGAGAGCAGCGAAGGGGGAAGAGAGCAGCGAAGGGGGAAGAGAGCAGTGAACGGGAAAGAGAGCAGCGAAGTGGGAAGAGAGCAGCAGAGGGGGAAGGGAGCAGCGAAGGGGGAAGAGAGCAGCGAAGGGTGAAGGGAGCAGCGAAGGGGGTTGAAGCAGAGAAGAGGGAAGGGAGCAGCGAAGGGGGAAGGGAGCAGCGAAGGGGGAAGGCAGCAGCGATGGGGGAAGAGAGCAGCGAAGGGGGAAGAGAGCAGCGAAGGGGGAAGAGAGCAGCGAAGGGGGAAGAGAGCAGCGAAGGGGGAAGAGAGCAGCGAAGGGGGAAGAGAGCAGCGAAGTGGGAAGAGAGCAACGAAAGGGGAAGGGAGCAGCGAAGGGGGTTGAAGCAGCGAAGAGGGAAGGGAGCAGCGAAGGGGGAAGGGAGCAGCGAAGGGGGAAGGCAGCAGCGATGGGGGAAGAGAGCAGCGAAGGGGGAAGAGAGCAGCGAAGGGAGAAGAGAGCAGCGAAGGGGGAAGAGAGCAGCGAAGGGGGAAGAGAGCAGCGAAGTGGGAAGAGAGCAACGAAAGGAGAAGAGAGCAGCGAAGGGAGAAGAGAGCAGCGAAGGGGGAAGAGACCAGCGAAGGGGGAAGGGAGCAGCGAAGGTGGAAGAGAGCAGCGAAGGCAGAATAGAGCAGCGAAGGGGAAAGGAAGCAGGAAATGGGGGATGAAGCAATGAATGGGGAATGAAGCAGCGAATGGGGAATGAAGCAGCGAATGGGGATGAAGCAGCGAATGGGGGATGAAGCAGCGAAGGGGGTTGAAGCAGCGAAAGGGGTTGAAGCAGCGAAGGTGGTTGAAGCAGCAAAGGTGAAATAGAGCAGCGAAGGGGCAATAGAGCAGCAAAGGGGGTTCATCGAGCAGCGAAGGGGGTGTATCCAGCAGCAAAGTGGGAGAATCGAGCAGCGAAGGTGTGTATCGAGTAGCGAAGGGGATGCATAGAACAGCGAGGGGAGCGCGTATAGCAGCAAAGGGGAAATGAAGAAGCGAAAGGGAAATGAAGCAGCGAAGAGGGAAGAGAGCAGCGAAAGGGGGAAGAGAGCAGCGAAGGGGGAAGAGAGCAGCGAAGGGGGAAGGGAGCAGCGAAGGGGGAAGGGAGCAGCGAAGGGGGAATGGAGCAGCGAAGGGGTTTGAAGCAGCGAAGAGGGAAGGGAGCAGCGAAGGGGGAAGGGAGCAGCGAAGGGGGAAGGCAGCAGCGATGGGGGAAGAGAGCAGCGAAGGGGGAAGAGAGCAGCGAAGGGAGAAGAGAGCAGCGAAGGGGGAAGAGAGCAGCGAAGGGGGAAGAGAGCAGCGAAGTGGGAAGAGAGCAACGAAAGGAGAAGAGAGCAGCGAAGGGAGAAGAGAGCAGCGAAGGGGGAAGAGACCAGCGAAGGGGGAAGGGAGCAGCGAAGGTGGAAGAGAGCAGCGAAGGCAGAATAGAGCAGCGAAGGGGAAAGGAAGCAGGAAATGGGGGATGAAGCAATGAATGGGGAATGAAGCAGCGAATGGGGAATGAAGCAGCGAATGGGGATGAAGCAGCGAATGGGGGATGAAGCAGCGAAGGGGGTTGAAGCAGCGAAAGGGGTTGAAGCAGCGAAGGTGGTTGAAGCAGCAAAGGTGAAATAGAGCAGCGAAGGGGCAATAGAGCAGCAAAGGGGGTTCATCGAGCAGCGAAGGGGGTGTATCCAGCAGCAAAGTGGGAGAATCGAGCAGCGAAGGTGTGTATCGAGTAGCGAAGGGGATGCATAGAACAGCGAGGAGAGCGCGTATAGCAGCAAAGGGGAAATGAAGAAGCGAAAGGGAAATGAAGCAGCGAAGAGGGAAGAGAGCAGCGAAAGGGGGAAGGGGAATAGAGCAGCGAAGGGGGGAAGAGAGCAGCAAAGGGGGAAGAGAGCAGCGAAGGTAGAAGAGAGCAGCGAAGGGGGAAGAGAGCAGCGAACGGGGAAGAGAGCAGCGAAGGGGAAGGGAGGAGCGAAGGGGGAAGAGAGCAGCGAAGGGGGAAGAGAGCAGCGAGGGTGAGGAGAGCAGCGAAGGGGGAAGGGGAATAGAGCAGCGAAGGGGGGAAGAGAGCAGCGAAGGGGAAGAGAGCAGCGAAGGGGGAAGAGAGCAGTAAACGGGAAAGAGAGCAGCGAAGGGGGAAGAGAGCAGCAAAGGGGGAAGGGAGCAGCGAAGGGGGTTGAAGCAGCGAAGAGGGAAGGGAGCAGCGAAGGGGAAGGGAGCAGCGAAGGGGGAAGAGAGCAGGGAAGGGGGAAGAGAGCAGCGAAGGGGGAAGACAGCAGCGAAGGGGAAGGAAAGCAGTGTGGGGGGAAAAGAAAGCAGCAAAGGGGGAGTAAATCAGCAAAGGGGGAATAAAGCAGCAATGGGGGGATAAAGTAGCAATGAGGAATAAATTAGCAAGGGGTGGGGAATAAAGCAGCAAGGGTTGGGAATAACGCAGCAAGGGGTGGGAATAAACCAGCAATGGGGGGATAAAGCAGCAATGAGGAATAAATTAGCAAGGGGTGGGAATAAAGCAGTGAAGGGGGTGAATAAAGCAGCAGGGAGAATATAGCAGTGAAGAGGAGAATGTTGCAGCAAAGGGGAGAATATAGCCGCGATGGGGGAGAATATAGCTGCAAAGGGGGAGAATTTAGCAGCAAAGGGGGAGAATTTAGCAGCAAAGGGAGGAATAAAGCAGCAAAGAGGAAGTAAAGTAGCAAGATGGGGAAACAGAGTTGCAAAAGGGGGAACAGTGCAGTGTAGCAGAAACGGAGCAGCAGAGGGGGGAACAGTGCAGCAGAGGGGGAAACAGAGCAGCGTAGGGGAGAACAGAGCAGTGAAGGCGGAACAGAGCAGCGAAGAGGGAAACAGTGCAGCGAAGTGGGGAACAGAGCAGCAAATGGGGGGGGGGCAGGAACAGAGCAGCCAAGGGGAGGAACAGAGCAGTGAGGGGGAAGGAATAGAGCAGCGAAAGGTGTGGGAAATAGAGCAGCAAGGGGGGAATAGAGCAGTAAAGGGGAAATAGAGCAGTGAAGGGTGTTAATAGAGCAGTGAAGGGTGTTAATAGAGCAGTGAAGGGGCGATGATGCAGCAAAGGGGGGAATAGAGCAGCGAAGAGGGAATAGAGCAGCTAAAGGGGGAATAGAGCAGCGAAGGGGCAATAGAGCAGCGAAGGGGTGTATCGAGTAGCGAAGGGGATGCATAGAACAGCGAGGGGAGCGCGTACAGCAGCAAAGGGGAAATGAAGAAGCGAAAGGGACATGAAGCAGCGAAGAGGGAATTGAGCAGCGAAAGGGGGAAGGGGAATAGAGCAGCGAAGGGGGGAAGAGAGCAGCGAAGGGGGAAGAGAGCAGCGAAGGGGGAAAAGAGCAGCGAAGGGGGAAGGGAGCAGCGAAGGGGGAAGGGAGCAGCGAAGGGGGAAGAGAGCAGCGAAGGGGAAGGGAGCAGCGAAGGGGGAAGAGAGCAGCGAAGGGGGAAGGGAGCAGCGAAGGGGGAAGGGAGCAGAGAAGGGGAAAGGGAGCAGAGAAGGGGGAAGGGAGCAGAGAAGGGGGAAGGGAGCAGCGAAGGGGGAAGGGAGCAGCGAAGGGGGAAGGGAGCAGCGAGGGGGAGGAGAGCAGCGAAGGGGGAAGAGAGCAGTGAACGGGAAAGAGAGCACCGAAGTGGGAAGAGAGCAGCAAAGGGGGAAGGGAGCAGCGAAGGGGGAAGAGAGCAGCGAAGGGTGAAGGGAGCAGCGAAGGGGGTTGAAGCAGCGAAGAGGGAAGGGAGCAGCGAAGGGGGAAGGGAGCAGCGAAGGGGGAAGGCAGCAGCGATGGGGGAAGAGAGCAGCGAAGGGGGAAGAGAGCAGCGAAGTGAGAAGAGAGCAGCGAAGGGGGAAGAGAGCAGCGAAGGGGGAAGAGAGCAGCGAAGTGGGAAGAGAGCAACGAAAGGAGAAGAGAGCAGCGAAGGGAGAAGAGAGCAGCGAAGGGGGAAGAGACCAGCGAAGGGGGAAGGGAGCAGCGAAGGTGGAAGAGAGCAGCGAAGGCAGAATAGAGCAGCGAAGGGGAAAGGAAGCAGGAAATGGGGGATGATGCAATGAATGGGGAATGAAGCAGCGAATGGGTAATGAAGCAGCGAATGGGGATGAAGCAGCGAATGGGGGATGAAGCAGCGAAGGGGGTTGAAGCAGCGAAAGGGGTTGAAGCAGCGAAGGTGGTTGAAGCAGCAAAGGTGAAATAGAGCAGTGAAGGGGCAATAGAGCAGCAAAGGGGGTTCATCGAGCAGCGAAGGGGGTGTATCCAGCAGCAAAGTGGGAGAATCGAGCAGCGAAGGTGTGTATCGAGTAGCGAAGGGGATGCATAGAACAGCGAGGGGAGTGCGTATAGCAGCAAAGGGGAAATGAAGAAGCGAAAGGGAAATGAAGCAGCGAAGAGGGAAGAGAGCAGCGAAAGGGGGAAGAGAGCAGCGAAGGGGGAAGAGAGCAGCGAAGGGGGAAGGGAGCAGCGAAGGGGGAAGGGAGCAGCGAAGGGGGAAGGGAGCAGCGAAGGGGGTTGAAGCAGCGAAGAGGGAAGGGAGCAGCGAAGGGGGAAGGGAGCAGCGAAGGGGGAAGGCAGCAGCGATGGGGGAAGAGAGCAGCGAAGGGGGAAGAGAGCAGCGAAGGGAGAAGAGAGCAGCGAAGGGGGAAGAGAGCAGCGAAGGGGGAAGAGAGCAGCGAAGTGGGAAGAGAGCAACGAAAGGAGAAGAGAGCAGCGAAGGGAGAAGAGAGCAGCGAAGGGGGAAGAGACCAGCGAAGGGGGAAGGGAGCAGCGAAGGTGGAAGAGAGCAGCGAAGGCAGAATAGAGCAGCGAAGGGGAAAGGAAGCAGGAAATGGGGGATGAAGCAATGAATGGGGAATGAAGCAGCGAATGGGGAATGAAGCAGCGAATGGGGATGAAGCAGCGAATGGGGGATGAAGCAGCGAAGGGGGTTGAAGCAGCGAAAGGGGTTGAAGCAGCGAAGGTGGTTGAAGCAGCAAAGGTGAAATAGAGCAGCGAAAGGGCAATAGAGCAGCAAAGGGGGTTCATCGAGCAGCGAAGGGGGTGTATCCAGCAGCAAAGTGGGAGAATCGAGCAGCGAAGGTGTGTATCGAGTAGCGAAGGGGATGCATAGAACAGCGAGGGGAGCGCGTATAGCAGCAAAGGGGAAATGAAGAAGCGAAAGGGAAATGAAGCAGCGAAGAGGGAAGAGAGCAGCGAAAGGGGGAAGAGAGCAGCGAAGGGGGAAGAGAGTAGCGAAGGGGGAAGGGAGCAGCGAAGGGGGAAGAGAGCAGCGAAGGGAGAAGAGAGCAGCGAAGGGGAAAGATAGCAGCGAAGGGGGAAGAGAGCAGCGAAGTGGGAAGAGAGCAACGAAAGGAGAAGAGAGCAGCGAAGGGAGAAGAGAGAGCGAAGTGGGAAGGGAGCAGCGGAGGGGGAAGAGAGCAGCGAAGGGGGAATAGAGCAGCGAAGAGGGAATAGAGCAGCTAAAGGGGGAAAAGAGCAGCGAAGGGGCAATAGAGCAGCAAAGGGGGTTCATCGAGCAGCGAAGGGGATGTATCCAGCAGCAAAGTGGGAGGATCGAGCAGCGAAAGGGTGTATCGAGTAGCGAAGGGGATGCATAGAACAGCGAGGGGAGCGCGTATAGCAGCAAAGGGAAATGAAGAAGCGAAAGGGAAATGAAGCAGCGAAGAGGGAATTGAGCAGTGAAAGGGGGAAGGGGAATAGAGCAGCGAAGGGGGAAGAGAGCAGCGAAGGGGGAAGAGAGCAGCGAAGGGGGAAGGGAGCAGCGAAGGGGGAAGGGAGCAGCGAAGGGGGAAGAGAGCAGTGAAGGGGAAGAGAGCAGCGAAGGGCAAGGGAGCAGAGAAGGGGGAAGAGAGCAGCGAAGGGGGAAGGGAGCAGCGAAGGGGGAAGGGAGCAGAGAAGGGGGAAGGGAGCAGCGAAGGGGGAAGGGAGCAGCGAAGGGGGAAGGGAGCAGCGAGGGGGAGGAGAGCAGCAAAGGGTGGAAGGGGAATAGAGCAGCGAAGGGGGGAAGAGAGCAGCGAAGGGGGAAGAGAGCAGCGAAGTGGGAAGAGAGCAGCAAAGGGGGAAGGGAGCAGCAAAGGGGGAAGGGAGCAGCGAAGGGGGTTGAAGCAGCGAAGAGGGAAGGGAGCAGCGAAGGGGGAAGGGAGCAGCGAAGGGGGAAGAGAGCAGCGAAGGGAGAAGAGATCAGCGAAGGGGGAAGAGAGCAGTGAAGGGGGAAGAGAGCAGCGAAGTGGGAAGAGAGCAACGAAAGGGGAAGAGAGCCGCGAAGGGAGAAGGGAGCAGCGAAGGTGGAAGAGAGCAGCGAAGGGAGAAGAGAGCAGCGAAGGGGGAAGAGAGCAGCGAAGGGGGAATGAAGCAGCGAATGGGGATGAAGCAGCGAATGGGGGATGAAGCAGCGAAGGGGGTTAAAGCAGCGAAGGGGGTTGAAGCAGCGAAGGTGGTTGAAGCAGCAAAGGTGAAATAGAGCAGCGAAGGGGCAATAGAGCAGCAAAGGGGGTTCATCGAGCAGTGAAGGGGGTGTATCCAGCAGCAAAGTGGGAGAATCGAGCAGCGAAGGTGTGTATCGAGTAGCGAAGGGGATGCATAGAACAGCGAGGGGAGCGCGTATAGCAGCAAAGGGGAAATGAAGAAGCGAAAGGGAAATGAAGCAGCGAAGAGGGAAGAGAGCAGCGAAAGGGGGAAGAGAGCAGCGAAGGGGGAAGAGAGCAGCGAAGGGGGAAGAGAGCAGCGAAGGGGGAAGGGAGCAGCGAAGGGGGAAGGGAGCAGCGAAGGGGGAAGAGAGCAGCGAAGGGGAAGAGAGCAGCGAAGGGCAAGGGAGCAGAGAAGGGGGAAGAGAGCAGCGAAGGGGGAAGGGAGCAGCGAAGGGGGAAGGGAGCAGAGAAGGGGGAAGGGAGCAGCGAAGGGGGAAGGGAGCAGCGAAGGGGGAAGGGAGCAGCGAGGGGGAGGAGAGCAGCAAAGGGTGGAAGGGGAATAGAGCAGCGAAGGGGGGAAGAGAGCAGCGAAGGGGGAAGAGAGCAGCGAAGTGGGAAGAGAGCAGCAAAGGGGGAAGGGAGCAGCAAAGGGGGAAGGGAGCAGCGAAGGGGGTTGACGCAGCGAAGAGGGAAGGGAGCAGCGAAGGGGGAAGGGAGCAGCGAAGGGGGAAGAGAGCAGCGAAGGAAGAAGAGAGCAGCGAAGGGGGAAGAGAGCAGTGAAGGGGGAAGAGAGCAGCGAATGGGGATGAAGCAGCGAATGGGGGATGAAGCAGCGAAGGGGGTTAAAGCAGCGAAGGGGGTTGAAGCAGCGAAGGTGGTTGAAGCAGCAAAGGTGAAATAGAGCAGCGAAGGGGCAATAGAGCAGCAAAGGGGGTTCATCGAGCAGTGAAGGGGGTGTATCCAGCAGCAAAGTGGGAGAATCGAGCAGCGAAGGTGTGTATCGAGTAGCGAAGGGGATGCATAGAACAGCGAGGGGAGCGCGTATAGCAGCAAAGGGGAAATGAAGAAGCGAAAGGGAAATGAAGCAGCGAAGAGGGAAGAGAGCAGCGAAAGGGGGAAGAGAGCAGCGAAGGGGGAAGAGAGCAGCGAAGGGGGAAGAGAGCAGCGAAGGGGGAAGGGAGCAGCGAAGGGGGAAGGGAGCAGCGAAGGGGGAAGAGAGCAGCGAAGGGGAAGAGAGCAGCGAAGGGCAAGGGAGCAGAGAAGGGGGAAGAGAGCAGCGAAGGGGGAAGGGAGCAGCGAAGGGGGAAGGGAGCAGAGAAGGGGGAAGGGAGCAGCGAAGGGGGAAGGGAGCAGCGAAGGGGGAAGGGAGCAGCGAGGGGGAGGAGAGCAGCAAAGGGTGGAAGGGGAATAGAGCAGCGAAGGGGGGAAGAGAGCAGCGAAGGGGGAAGAGAGCAGCGAAGTGGGAAGAGAGCAGCAAAGGGGGAAGGGAGCAGCAAAGGGGGAAGGGAGCAGCGAAGGGGGTTGACGCAGCGAAGAGGGAAGGGAGCAGCGAAGGGGGAAGGGAGCAGCGAAGGGGGAAGAGAGCAGCGAAGGAAGAAGAGAGCAGCGAAGGGGGAAGAGAGCAGTGAAGGGGGAAGAGAGCAGCGAAGTGGGAAGAGAGCAACGAAAGGGGAAGAGAGCAGCGAAGGGAGAAGGGAGCAGCGAAGGTGGAAGAGAGCAGTGAAGGGAGAAGAGAGCAGCGAAGGGGGAAGAGAGCAGCGAAGGGGGAATGAAGCAGCGAATGGGGATGAAGCAGCGAATGGGGGATGAAGCAGCGAAGGGGGTTAAAGCAGCGAAGGGGGTTGAAGCAGCGAAGGTGGTTGAAGCAGCAAAGGTGAAATAGAGCAGCGAAGGGGCAATAGAGCAGCAAAGGGGGTTTATCGAGCAGTGAAGGGGGTGTATCCAGCAGCAAAGTGGGAGAATCGAGCAGCGAAGGTGTGTATCGAGTAGCGAAGGGGATGCATAGAACAGCGAGGGGAGCGCGTATAGCAGCAAAGGGGAAATGAAGAAGCGAAAGGGAAATGAAGCAGCGAAGAGGGAAGAGAGCAGCGAAAGGGGGAAGAGAGCAGCGAAGGGGGAAGAGAGCAGCGAAGGGGGAAGAGAGCAGCGAAGGGGGAAGAGAGCAGCGAAGGGGGAAGAGAGCAGCGAAGGGGGAAGAGAGCAGCGAAGTGGGAAGAGAGCAACGAAAGGGGAAGGGAGCAGCGAAGGGGGTTGAAGCAGCGAAGAGGGAAGGGAGCAGCGAAGGGGGAAGGGAGCAGCGAAGGGGGAAGGCAGCAGCGATGGGGGAAGAGAGCAGCGAAGGGGGAAGAGAGCAGCGAAGTGAGAAGAGAGCAGCGAAGGGGGAAGAGAGCAGCGAAGGGGGAAGAGAGCAGCGAAGTGGGAAGAGAGCAACGAAAGGAGAAGAGAGCAGCGAAGGGAGAAGAGAGCAGCGAAGGGGGAAGAGACCAGCGAAGGGGGAAGGGAGCAGCGAAGGTGGAAGAGAGCAGCGAAGGCAGAATAGAGCAGCGAAGGGGAAAGGAAGCAGGAAATGGGGGATGAAGCAATGAATGGGGAATGAAGCAGCGAATGGGGAATGAAGCAGCGAATGGGGATGAAGCAGCGAATGGGGGATGAAGCAGCGAAGGGGGTTGAAGCAGCGAAAGGGGTTGAAGCAGCGAAGGTGGTTGAAGCAGCAAAGGTGAAATAGAGCAGTGAAGGGGCAATAGAGCAGCAAAGGGGGTTCATCGAGCAGCGAAGGGGGTGTATCCAGCAGCAAAGTGGGAGAATCGAGCAGCGAAGGTGTGTATCGAGTAGCGAAGGGGATGCATAGAACAGCGAGGGGAGTGCGTATAGCAGCAAAGGGGAAATGAAGAAGCGAAAGGGAAATGAAGCAGCGAAGAGGGAAGAGAGCAGCGAAAGGGGGAAGAGAGCAGCGAAGGGGGAAGAGAGCAGCGAAGGGGGAAGGGAGCAGCGAAGGGGGAAGGGAGCAGCGAAGGGGGAAGGGAGCAGCGAAGGGGGTTGAAGCAGCGAAGAGGGAAGGGAGCAGCGAAGGGGGAAGGGAGCAGCGAAGGGGGAAGGCAGCAGCGATGGGGGAAGAGAGCAGCGAAGGGGGAAGAGAGCAGCGAAGGGAGAAGAGAGCAGCGAAGGGGGAAGAGAGCAGCGAAGGGGGAAGAGAGCAGCGAAGTGGGAAGAGAGCAACGAAAGGAGAAGAGAGCAGCGAAGGGAGAAGAGAGCAGCGAAGGGGGAAGAGACCAGCGAAGGGGGAAGGGAGCAGCGAAGGGGGAAGAGACCAACGAAGTGGGAAGGGAGCAGCGAAGGTGGAAGAGAGCAGTGAAGGCGGAATAGAGCAGCGAAGGGGAAAGGAAGCAGCAAATGGGGGATGAAGCAATGAATGGGGAATGAAGCAGCGAATGGGGAATGAAGCAGCGAATGGGGATGAAGCAGCGAATGGGGGATGGAGCAGCGAAGGGGGTTGAAGCAGCGAAGTTGGTTGAAGCAGCAAAGGTGAAATAGAGCAGCGAAGGGTGAAATAGAGCAGCGAAGGGCGAAATAGAGCAGCGAAGGGGGAAATAGAGCAGCGAAGGGGGAAGAGACCAGCGAAGGGGGAAGAGAGCAGCGAAGGGGAAGACAGCTGCGAAAGGGAAGGAAAGCAGTGTGGGGGGAAAAGAAAGCAGCAAAGAGGGAGTAAAGCAGCAAAGGGGGAATAAAGCAGCAATGGGGGGATAAAGCAGCAATGAGGAATAAATTAGCAAGGAGTGGGGAATAAAGCAGCAAGGGTTGGGAATAAAGCAGCAAGGGGTGGGAATAAAGCAATGAAGGGGGTGAATAAAGCAGCGGGGAGAAGAAAGCAGTGAACGGGAGAATGTTGCAGCAAAGGGGGAGAATTTAGCAGCAAAGGGAGGAATAAAGCATCGAAGGGGGAATAAAGTAGTGAAGGGGAGAGTATCGCCATGATGGGGGAGAATAGAGCCGCGAAGAGGGAGAAAATAGCCACGAAGGGGGAGAATTTAGCAGCAAAGGGAGGAATAAAGCAGCGAAGAGGAAGTAAAGTAGCAAGATGGGAAAACAGAGTTGCAAAAGGGGGAACAGTGCAGTGTAGCAGAAACGGAGCAGCAGAGGGGGGAACAGTGCAGCAGAGAGGGAAACAGAGCAGCGTAGGGGAGAACAGAGCAGTGAAGGCGGAACAGTGCAGCGAAGAGGGAAACAGTGCAGCGAAGTGGGGAACAGAGCAGCAAATGGGGGGGGGGCAGGAACAGACCAGCCAAGGGGAGGAACAGAGCAGTGAGGGGGAAGGAATAGAGCAGCGAAAGGTGCGGGGAATAGAGCAGCAAGGGGGGAATAGAGCAGTAAAGGGGGAATAGAGCAGTGAAGGGTGTTAATAGAGCAGTGAAGGGGCGATGATGCAGCAAAGGGGGGAATAGAGCAGCGAAGAGGGAATAGAGCAGCTAAAGGGGGAATAGAGCAGCGAAGGGGCAGTAGAGCAGCAAAGGGGGTTCATCGAGCAGCGAAGGGGGTGTATCCAGCAGCAAAGTGGGAGAATCGAGCAGCGAAGGGGTGTATCGAGTAGCGAAGGGGATGCATAGAACAGCGAGGGGAGCGCGTATAGCAGCAAAGGGGAAATGAAGAAGCGAAAGGGAAATGAAGCAGCGAAGAGGGAAGAGAGCAGCGAAAGGGGGAAGGTGAATAGAGCAGCGAAGGGAGGAAGAGAGCAGCGAAGGGGGAAGAAAGCAGCGAAGGGAGAAGAGAGCAGCGAAGGGGGAAGAGACCAGCGAATGGGGAAGAGAGCAGCGAAGGGGGAAGAGAGCAGCGAAGTGGGAAGAGAGCAACGAAGGGTGAAGAGAGCAGCGAAGGGAGAAGAGAGCAGCGAAGGGGGAAGAGACCAGCGAAGGGGGAAGGGAGCAGCGAAGGTGGAAGAGAGCAGCGAAGGCGGAATAGAGCAGCGAAGGGGAAAGGAAGCAGCAAATGGGGGATGAAGCAATGAATGGGGAATGAAGCAGCGAATGGGGAATGAAGCAGCGAATGGGGATGTAGCAGCGAATGGGGCATGAAGCAGCGAAGGGGGTTGAAGCAGCGAAGGGGGTTGAAGCAGCGAAGGTGGTTGAAGCAGCAAAGGCGAAATAGAGCAGCGAAGGGTGAAATAGAGCAGCGAAGGGTGAAATAGAGCAGCGAAGGGGAAATAGAGCAGCGAAGGGGGAAATAGAGCAGCAATGGGGGGATAAAGCAGCAATGAGGAATAAATTAGCAAGGGGTGGGGAATAAAGCAGCAAGGGTTGGGAATAAAGCAGCAAGGGGTGGGAATAAAGCAGTGAAGTGGGTGAAGAAAGCAGCGGGGAGAATATAGCAGTGAAGGGGAGAATGTTGCAGCGAAGGGGGAGAATTTAGCAGCAAAGGGAGGAATAAAGCAGCGAAGGGGGAATAAAGTAGTGAAGGGGAGAGTATCGCCATGATGGGGGAGAATATAGCCGCGAAGAGGGAAAAATAGCCACGAAGGGGGAGAATTTAGCAGCAAAGGGAGGAATAAAGCAGCGAAGAGGAAGTAAAGTAGCAAGATGGGGAAACAGAGTTGCAAAAGGGGGGACAGTGCAGTGTAGCGGAAACGGAGCAGCAGAAGGGGGAACAGTGCAGCAGAGGGGGAAACAGAGCAGCGTAGGGGAGAACAGAGCACTGAAGGCGGAACAGAGCAGCGAAGAGGGAAACAGTGCAGCGAAGTGGGGAACAGAGCAGCAAATGGGGGGGGGGGCCGGGAACAGAGCAGCCAAGGGGAGGAACAGAGCAGTGAGGGGGAAGGAATAGAGCAGCTAAAGGTGCGGGGAATAGAGCAGCAAGGGGGGAATAGAGCAGTAAAGGGGGAATAGAGCAGTGAATGGTGTTAATAGAGCAGTGAAGGGGCGATGATGCAGCAAAGGGGGAATAGAGCAGCGAAGAGGGAATAGAGCAGCTAAAGGGGGAATAGAGCAGCGAAGGGGCAATTGAGCAGCAAAGGGGGTTCATGGAGCAGCGAAGGGGGTGTATCCAGCAGCAAACTGGGAGAATCGAGCAGCGAAGGGGTGTATCGAGTAGCGAAGGGCATGCATAGAACAGCGAGGGGAGCGCGTATAGCAGCAAATGGGAAATGAAGAAGCGAAAGGGAAATGAAGCAGCGAAGAGGGAAGAGAGCAGCGAAAGGGGGAAGAGAGCAGCGAAGGGAGAAGAGAGCAGCGAAGAGGGAAGAGAGCAACGAAGTGGGAAGAGAGCAACGAAAGGAGAAGAGAGCAGCGAAGGGAGAAGAGAGCAGCGAAGGGGGAAGAGACCAGCGAAGGGGGAAGGGAGCAGCGAAGGGGGAAGAGACCAACGAAGTGGGAAGGGAGCAGCGAAGGTGGAAGAGAGCAGTGAAGGCGGAATAGAGCAGCGAAGGGGAAAGGAAGCAGCAAATGGGGGATGAAGCAATGAATGGGGAATGAAGCAGCGAATGGGGAATGAAGCAGCGAATGGGGATGAAGCAGCGAATGGGGGATGGAGCAGCGAAGGGGGTTGAAGCAGCGAAGTTGGTTGAAGCAGCAAAGGTGAAATAGAGCAGCGAAGGGTGAAATAGAGCAGCGAAGGGCGAAATAGAGCAGCGAAGGGGGAAATAGAGCAGCGAAGGGGGAAGAGACCAGCGAAGGGGAAGAGAGCAGTGAAGGGGGAAGAGAGCAGTGAAGGGGGAAGAGAGCAGGGAAGGGGGAAGAGAGCAGCGAAGGGGAAGACAGCAGCGAAAGGGAAGGAAAGCAGTGTGGGGGGAAAAGAAAGCAGCAAAGAGGGAGTAAAGCAGCAAAGGGGGAATAAAGCAGCAATGGGGGGATAAAGCAGCAATGAGGAATAAATTAGCAAGGAGTGGGGAATAAAGCAGCAAGGGTTGGGAATAAAGCAGCAAGGGGTGGGAATAAAGCAATGAAGGGGGTGAATAAAGCAGCGGGGAGAAGAAAGCAGTGAACGGGAGAATGTTGCAGCAAAGGGGGAGAATTTAGCAGCAAAGGGAGGAATAAAGCATCGAAGGGGGAATAAAGTAGTGAAGGGGAGAGTATCGCCATGATGGGGGAGAATAGAGCCGCGAAGAGGGAGAAAATAGCCACGAAGGGGGAGAATTTAGCAGCAAAGGGAGGAATAAAGCAGCGAAGAGGAAGTAAAGTAGCAAGATGGGAAAACAGAGTTGCAAAAGGGGGAACAGTGCAGTGTAGCAGAAACGGAGCAGCAGAGGGGGGAACAGTGCAGCAGAGAGGGAAACAGAGCAGCGTAGGGGAGAACAGAGCAGTGAAGGCGGAACAGAGCAGCGAAGAGGGAAACAGTGCAGCGAAGTGGGGAACAGAGCAGCAAATGGGGGGGGGGCAGGAACAGACCAGCCAAGGGGAGGAACAGAGCAGTGAGGGGGAAGGAATAGAGCAGCGAAAGGTGCGGGGAATAGAGCAGCAAGGGGGGAATAGAGCAGTAAAGGGGGAATAGAGCAGTGAAGGGTGTTAATAGAGCAGTGAAGGGGCGATGATGCAGCAAAGGGGGGAATAGAGCAGCGAAGAGGGAATAGAGCAGCTAAAGGGGGAATAGAGCAGCGAAGGGGCAGTAGAGCAGCAAAGGGGGTTCATCGAGCAGCGAAGGGGGTGTATCCAGCAGCAAAGTGGGAGAATCGAGCAGCGAAGGGGTGTATCGAGTAGCGAAGGGGATGCATAGAACAGCGAGGGGAGCGCGTATAGCAGCAAAGGGGAAATGAAGAAGCGAAAGGGAAATGAAGCAGCGAAGAGGGAAGAGAGCAGCGAAAGGGGGAAGGGGAATAGAGCAGCGAAGGGAGGAAGAGAGCAGCGAAGGGGGAAGAGAGCAGTAAAGGGGGAAGGGAGCAGCGAAGGGGGAAGAGAGCAGAGAAGGGGAAGGGAGCAGCGAAGGGGGAAGGGAGCAGCGAAGGGGGAAGGGAGCAGAGAAAGGGGGAAGGGGAATAGAGCAGCGAAGGGAGGAAGAGAGCAGCGAAGGGGGAAGAGAGCAGCAAAGGGGGAAGGGAGCAGCGAAGGGGGAAGAGAGCAGCGAAGGGGAAGGGAGCAGCGAAGGGGGAAGGGAGCAGCGAAGGGGGAAGGGAGCAGAGAAAGGGGAAGGGAGCAGCGAAGGAGGAAGGGAGCAGCGAAGGGGGAAGGGAGCAGCGAGGGGGAGGAGAGCAGCGAAGGGGGGAAGGGGAATAGAGCAGCGAAGGGGGGAAGAGAGCAGCGAAGGGGGAAGAGAGCAGTGAAGGGGGAAGAGAGCAGTGAACGGGAAAGAGAGCAGCGAAATGGGAAGAGAGCAGCAAAGGGGGAAGGGAGCAGCGAAGGGGGAAGGGAGCAGCGAAGGGGGAAGGGAGCAGCGAAGGGGGAAGGGAGCAGCGAAGGGGGTTCAAGCAGCGAAGAGGGAAGGGAGCAGCGAAGGGGGAAGGAAGCAGCGAAGGGGAAAGGCAGCAGCGATGGGGGAAGAGAGCAGCGAAGGGGGAAGAGAGCAGCGAATGGGGAAGAGAGCAGCGAAGGGGGAAGAGAGCAGCGAAGTGGGAAGAGAGCAACGAAGGGAGAAGAGAGCAGCGAAGGGGGAAGAGACCATCGAAGGGGGAAGGGAGCAGCGAAGGTGGAAGAGAGCAGCGAAGGCGGAATAGAGCAGCGAAGTGGAAAGGAAGCAGCAAATGGGGGATGAAGCAATGAATGGGGAATGAAGCAGCGAATGGGGAATGAAGCAGCGAATGGGGATGTAGCAGCGAATGGGGCATGAAGCAGCGAAGGGGGTTGAAGCAGCGAAGGGGGTTGAAGCAGCGAAGGTGGTTGAAGCAGCAAAGGCGAAATAGAGCAGCGAAGGGTGAAATAGAGCAGCGAAGGGTGAAATAGAGCAGCGAAGGTGAAATAGAGCAGCGAAGGGGGAAATAGAGCAGCAATGGGGGGATAAAGCAGCAATGAGGAATAAATTAGCAAGGGGTGGGGAATAAAGCAGCAAGGGTTGGGAATAAAGCAGCAAGGGGTGGGAATAAAGCAGTGAAGTGGGTGAATAAAGCAGCGGGGAGAATATAGCAGTGAAGGGGAGAATGTTGCAGCGAAGGGGGAGAATTTAGCAGCAAAGGGAGGAATAAAGCAGCGAAGGGGGAATAAAGTAGTGAAGGGGAGATTATCGCCATGATGGGGGAGAATATAGCCGCGAAGAGGGAAAAATAGCCAAGAAGGGGGAGAATTTAGCAGCAAAGGGAGGAATAAAGCAGCGAAGAGGAAGTAAAGTAGCAAGATGGGGAAACAGAGTTGCAAAAGGGGGAACAGTGCAGTGTAGCGGAAACGGAGCAGCAGAAGGGGGAACAGTGCAGTGGAGGGGGAAACAGAGCAGCATAGGGGAGAACAGAGCACTGAAGGCGGAACAGAGCAGCGAAGAGGGAAACAGTGCAGCGAAGTGGGGAACAGAGCAGCAAATGGGGGGGGGCCGGGAACAGAGCAGCCAAGGGGAGGAACAGAGCAGTGAGGGGGAAGGAATAGAGCAGCTAAAGGTGCGGGGATTAGAGCAGCAAGGGGGGAATAGAGCAGTAAAGGGGGAATAGAGCAGTGAATGGTGTTAATAGAGCAGTGAAGGGGCGATGATGCAGCAAAGGGGGAATAGAGCAGCGAAGAGGGAATAGAGCAGCTAAAGGGGGAAGAGAGCAGCGAAGGGGCAATTGAGCAGCAAAGGGGGTTCATGGAGCAGCGAAGGGGGTGTATCCAGCAGCAAACTGGGAGAATCGAGCAGCGAAGGGGTGTATCGAGTAGCGAAGGGCATGCATAGAACAGCGAGGGGAGCGCGTATAGCAGCAAATGGGAAATGAAGAAGCGAAAGGGAAATGAAGCAGCGAAGAGGGAAGAGAGCAGCGAAAGGGGGAAGGGGAATAGTGCAGCGAAGGGGGGAAGAGAGCAGCGAAGGGGGAAGAGAGCAGCGAAGGGGGAATTGAGCAGCGAAGGGGGAAGAGAGCATCGAAGGGGAAGGGAGCAGCGAAGGGGGAAGAGAGCAGCGAAGGGGGAAGGGAGCAGCGAAGGGGGAAGGGAGCAGAGAAGGGGGAAGGGAGCAGAGAAGGGGGAAGGGAGCAGCGAAGGTGGAAGGGAGCAGCGAAGGGGGAAGGGAGCAGCGAGGGGGAGGAGAGCAGCGAAGGGGGAAAGGGGAATAGAGCAGCGAAGGGGGGAAGAGAGCAGCGAAGGGGGAAGAGAGCAGCGAAGGGGGAAGAGAGCAGTGAACGGGAAAGAGAGAAGCGAAGGGGGAAGAGAGCAGCGAAGGGGGTTGAAGCAGCGAAGAGGGAAGGGAGCAGCGAAGGGGGAAGGGAGCAGCGAAGGGGAAAGGCAGCAGCGATGGGGGAAGAGAGCAGCGAAGGGGGAAGAGAGCAGCGAAGAGAGAAGAGAGCAGCGAATGGGGAAGAGAGCAGCGAAGGGGGAAGAGAGCAGCGAAGTGGGAAGAGAGCAACGAAGGGAGAAGAGAGCAGCAAGGGAGAAGAGAGCAGCGAAGGGGGGAAGAGAGCAGCGAAGGGGGAAGAGAGCAGCGAAGGGGGACGAGAGCAGTGATCGGGAAAGAGAGAAGCGAAGGGGCAGGAGAGCAGCGAAGGGGGTTGAAGCAGCGAAGAGGGAAGGGAGCAGCGAAGGGGGAAGGGAGCAGCGAAGGGGAAAGGCAGCAGCGATGGGGGAAGAAAGCAGCGAAGGGGGAAGAGAGCAGCGAAGGGAGAAGAGAGCAGCGAATGGGGAAGAGAGCAGCGAAGGGGGAAGAGAGCAGCGAAGTGGGAAGAGAGCAACGAAGGGAGAAGAGAGCAGCAAGGGAGAAGAGAGCAGCGAAGGGGGAAGAGACCAGCGAAGGGGGAAGGGAGCAGCGAAGGTTTGAAAGAACAGCGAAGGCGGAATAGAGCAGCGAAGGGGAAAGGAAGCAGCAAATGGGGGAAGGGAGCAGCGAAGGGGGAAGGGAGCAGCGAAGGCGGAAGGGAGCAGCGAAGGGGGAAGGGAGCAGCGAAGGGGGAAGGGTGCAGCGAAGGGGGTTGAAGCAGCGAAGAGGGAAGGGAGCAGCGAAGGGGGAAGAGAGCAGCAAAGGGGGAAGGGAGCAGCGAAGGGGGAAGGGAGCAGCGAAGGGGGAAGGGAGCAGCGAAGGGGGAAGGGAGCAGCGAAGGGGGTTGAAGCAGCGAAGAGGGAAGGCAGCAGCGAAGGGGGAAAGGAGCAGCGAAGGGGGAAGGCAGCAGCGATGGGGGAAGAGAGCAGCGAAGGGGGTTGAGAGCAGCGAAGGGGGAAGAGAGCAGCGAAGGGAGAAGAGAGCAGCGAAGGGGGAAGAGAGCAGCGAAGGGGGAAGAGAGCAGCGAAGTGGGAAGAGAGCAACGAAGGGAGAAGAGAGCAGCGAAGGGAGAAGAGAGCAGAGAAGGGGGAAGACACCAGAGAAGGGGGAAGAGACCAGCGTAGGGGGAAGGAAACAGCTAAGGTGGAAGAGAGCAGCGAAGGCGGAATAGAGCAGCGAAGGGGAAAGGAAGCAGCAAATGGGGGATGAAGCAATGAATGGGGAATGAAGCAGCGAATGGGGAATGAAGCAGCGAATGGGGATTAAGCAGCGAATGGGGGATGAAGCAGCGAAGGGGGTTGAAGCAGCGAAGTTGGTTGAAGCAGCAAAGGTGAAATAGAGCAGCGAAGGGTGAAATAGAGCAGCGAAGGGCGAAATAGAGCAGCGAAGGGGGAAATAGAGCAGCGAAGGGGGAAGAGACCAGCGAAGGGGAAGAGAGCAGTGAAGGGGGAAGAGAGCAGCGAAAGGGGAAGAGAGCAGGGAAGGGGGAAGAGAGCAGTGAAGGGGAAGACAGCAGCGAAAGGGAAGGAAAGCAGTGTGGGGGGAAAAGAAAGCAGCAAAGAGGGAGTAAAGCAGCAAAGGGGGAATAAAGCAGCAATGGGGGGATAAAGCAGCAATGAGGAATAAATTAGCAAGGAGTGGGGAATAAAGCAGCAAGGGTTGGGAATAAAGCAGCAAGGGGTGGGAATAAAGCAGTGAAGGGGGTGAATAAAGCAGCGGGGAGAAGAAAGCAGTGAACGGGAGAATGTTGCAGCGAAGGGGGAGAATTTAGCAGCAAAGGGAGGAATAAAGCATCGAAGGGGGAATAAAGTAGTGAAGGGGAGAGTATCGCCATGATGGGGGAGAATAGAGCCGCGGAGGGAGAAAATAGCCACGAAGGGGGAGAATTTAGCAGCAAAGGGAGGAATAAAGCAGCGAAGAGGAAGTAAAGTAGCAAGATGGGAAAACAGAGTTGCAAAAGGGGGAACAGTGCAGTGTAGCAGAAACGGAGCAGCAGAGGGGGGAACAGTGCAGCAGAGAGGGAAACAGAGCAGCGTAGGGGAGAACAGAGCAGTGAAGGCGGAACAGAGCAGCGAAGAGGGAAACAGTGCAGCGAAGTGGGGAACAGAGCAGCAAATGGGGGGGGCAGGAACAGAGCAGCCAAGGGGAGGAACAGAGCAGTGAGGGGGAAGGAATAGAACAGCGAAAGGTGCGGGGAATAGAGCAGCAAGGGGGGAATAGAGCAGTAAAGGGGGAATAGAGCAGTGAAGGGTGTTAATAGAGCAGTGAAGGGGCGATGATGCAGCAAAGGGGGGAATAGAGCAGCGAAGAGGGAATAGAGCAGCTAAAGGGGGAATAGAGCAGCGAAGGGGCAGTAGAGCAGCAAAGGGGGTTCATCGAGCAGCGAAGGGGGTGTATCCAGCAGCAAAGTGGGAGAATCGAGCAGCGAAGGGGTGTATCGAGTAGCGAAGGGGATGCATAGAACAGCGAGGGGAGCGCGTATAGCAGCAAAGGGGAAATGAAGAAGCGAAAGGGAAATGAAGCAGCGAAGAGGGAAGAGAGCAGCGAAAGGGGGAAGGGGAATAGAGCAGCGAAGGGGGGGAAGAGAGCAGCGAAGGGGGAAGAGAGCAGCAAAGGGGGAAGGGAGCAGCGAAGGGGGAAGAGAGCAGCGAAGGGGAAGGGAGCAGCGAGGGGGAGGAGAGCAGCGAAGGGGGGAAGGGGAATAGAGCAGCGAAGGGGGGAAGAGAGCAGCGAAGGGGGAAGAGAGCAGTGAAGGGGGAAGAGAGCAGTGAACGGGAAAGAGAGCAGCGAAATGGGAAGAGAGCAGCAAAGGGGGAAGGGAGCAGCGAAGGGGGAAGGGAGCAGCGAAGGGGGAAGGGAGCAGCGAAGGGGGAAGGGAGCAGCGAAGGGGGTTCAAGCAGCGAAGAGGGAAGGGAGCAGCGAAGGGGGAAGGGAGCAGCGAAGGGGAAAGGCAGCAGCGATGGGGGAAGAGAGCAGCGAAGGGGGAAGAGAGCAGCGAATGGGGAAGAGAGCAGCGAAGGGGGAAGAGAGCAGCGAAGTGGGAAGAGAGCAACGAAGGGAGAAGAGAGCAGCGAAGGGGGAAGAGACCAGCGAAGGGGGAAGGGAGCAGCGAAGGTGGAAGAGAGCAGCGAAGGCGGAATAGAGCAGCGAAGTTTAAAGGAAGCAGCAAATGGGGGATGAAGCAATGAATGGGGAATGAAGCAGCGAATGGGGAATGAAGCAGCGAATGGGGATGTAGCAGCGAATGGGGCATGAAGCAGCGAAGGGGGTTGAAGCAGCGAAGGGGGTTGAAGCAGCGAAGGTGGTTGAAGCAGCAAAGGCGAAATAGAGCAGCGAAGGGTGAAATAGAGCAGCGAAGGGTGAAATAGAGCAGCGAAGGTGAAATAGAGCAGCGAAGGGGGAAATAGAGCAGCAATGGGGGGATAAAGCAGCAATGAGGAATAAATTAGCAAGGGGTGGGGAATAAAGCAGCAAGGGTTGGGAATAAAGCAGCAAGGGGTGGGAATAAAGCAGTGAAGTGGGTGAATAAAGCAGCGGGGAGAATATAGCAGTGAAGGGGAGAATGTTGCAGCGAAGGGGGAGAATTTAGCAGCAAAGGGAGGAATAAAGCAGCGAAGGGGGAATAAAGTAGTGAAGGGGAGAGTATCGCCATGATGGGGGAGAATATAGCCGCGAAGAGGGAAAAATAGCCAAGAAGGGGGAGAATTTAGCAGCAAAGGGAGGAATAAAGCAGCGAAGAGGAAGTAAAGTAGCAAGATGGGGAAACAGAGTTGCAAAAGGGGGAACAGTGCATTGTAGCGGAAACGGAGCAGCAGAAGGGGGAACAGTGCAGTGGAGGGGGAAACAGAGCAGCGTAGGGGAGAACAGAGCACTGAAGGCGGAACAGAGCAGCGAAGAGGGAAACAGTGCAGCGAAGTGGGGAACAGAGCAGCAAATGGGGGGGGGGCCGGGAACAGAGCAGCCAAGGGGAGGAACAGAGCAGTGAGGGGGAAGGAATAGAGCAGCTAAAGGTGCGGGGATTAGAGCAGCAAGGGGGGAATAGAGCAGTAAAGGGGGAATAGAGCAGTGAATGGTGTTAATAGAGCAGTGAAGGGGCGATGATGCAGCAAAGGGGGAATAGAGCAGCGAAGAGGGAATAGAGCAGCTAAAGGGGGAAGAGAGCAGCGAAGGGGAAAGGCAGCAGCGATGGGGGAAGAAAGCAGCGAAGGGGGAAGAGAGCAGCGAAGGGAGAAGAGAGCAGCGAATGGGGAAGAGAGCAGCGAAGGGGGAAGAGAGCAGCGAAGTGGGAAGAGAGCAACGAAGGGAGAAGAGAGCAGCAAGGGAGAAGAGAGCAGCGAAGGGGGAAGAGACCAGCGAAGGGGGAAGGGAGCAGCGAAGGTGGAAGAGAACAGCGAAGGCGGAATAGAGCAGCGAAGGGGAAAGGAAGCAGCAAATGGGGGAAGGGAGCAGCGAAGGGGGAAGGGAGCAGCGAAGGCGGAAGGGAGCAGCGAAGGGGGAAGGGAGCAGCGAAGGGGGAAGGGAGCAGCGAAGGGGGTTGAAGCAGCGAAGAGGGAAGGGAGCAGCGAAGGGGGAAGAGAGCAGCAAAGGGGGAAGGGAGCAGCGAAGGGGGAAGGGAGCAGCGAAGGGGGAAGGGAGCAGCGAAGGGGGAAGGGAGCAGCGAAGGGGGTTGAAGCAGCGAAGAGGGAAGGCAGCAGCGAAGGGGGAAAGGAGCAGCGAAGGGGGAAGGCAGCAGCGATGGGGGAAGAGAGCAGCGAAGGGGGTTGAGAGCAGCGAAGGGGGAAGAGAGCAGCGAAGGGAGAAGAGAGCAGCGAAGGGGGAAGAGAGCAGCGAAGGGGGAAGAGAGCAGCGAAGTGGGAAGAGAGCAACGAAGGGAGAAGAGAGCAGCGAAGGGAGAAGAGAGCAGAGAAGGGGGAAGACACCAGAGAAGGGGGAAGAGACCAGCGTAGGGGGAAGGAAACAGCTAAGGTGGAAGAGAGCAGCGAAGGCGGAATAGAGCAGCGAAGGGGAAAGGAAGCAGCAAATGGGGGATGAAGCAATGAATGGGGAATGAAGCAGCGAATGGGGAATGAAGCAGCGAATGGGGATTAAGCAGCGAATGGGGGATGAAGCAGCGAAGGGGGTTGAAGCAGCGAAGTTGGTTGAAGCAGCAAAGGTGAAATAGAGCAGCGAAGGGTGAAATAGAGCAGCGAAGGGCGAAATAGAGCAGCGAAGGGGGAAATAGAGCAGCGAAGGGGGAAGAGACCAGCGAAGGGGAAGAGAGCAGTGAAGGGGGAAGAGAGCAGCGAAAGGGGAAGAGAGCAGGGAAGGGGGAAGAGAGCAGTGAAGGGGAAGACAGCAGCGAAAGGGAAGGAAAGCAGTGTGGGGGGAAAAGAAAGCAGCAAAGAGGGAGTAAAGCAGCAAAGGGGGAATAAAGCAGCAATGGGGGGATAAAGCAGCAATGAGGAATAAATTAGCAAGGAGTGGGGAATAAAGCAGCAAGGGTTGGGAATAAAGCAGCAAGGGGTGGGAATAAAGCAGTGAAGGGGGTGAATAAAGCAGCGGGGAGAAGAAAGCAGTGAACGGGAGAATGTTGCAGCGAAGGGGGAGAATTTAGCAGCAAAGGGAGGAATAAAGCATCGAAGGGGGAATAAAGTAGTGAAGGGGAGAGTATCGCCATGATGGGGGAGAATAGAGCCGCGGAGGGAGAAAATAGCCACGAAGGGGGAGAATTTAGCAGCAAAGGGAGGAATAAAGCAGCGAAGAGGAAGTAAAGTAGCAAGATGGGAAAACAGAGTTGCAAAAGGGGGAACAGTGCAGTGTAGCAGAAACGGAGCAGCAGAGGGGGGAACAGTGCAGCAGAGAGGGAAACAGAGCAGCGTAGGGGAGAACAGAGCAGTGAAGGCGGAACAGAGCAGCGAAGAGGGAAACAGTGCAGCGAAGTGGGGAACAGAGCAGCAAATGGGGGGGGCAGGAACAGAGCAGCCAAGGGGAGGAACAGAGCAGTGAGGGGGAAGGAATAGAGCAGCGAAAGGTGCGGGGAATAGAGCAGCAAGGGGGGAATAGAGCAGTAAAGGGGGAATAGAGCAGTGAAGGGTGTTAATAGAGCAGTGAAGGGGCGATGATGCAGCAAAGGGGGGAATAGAGCAGCGAAGAGGGAATAGAGCAGCTAAAGGGGGAATAGAGCAGCGAAGGGGCAGTAGAGCAGCAAAGGGGGTTCATCGAGCAGCGAAGGGGGTGTATCCAGCAGCAAAGTGGGAGAATCGAGCAGCGAAGGGGTGTATCGAGTAGCGAAGGGGATGCATAGAACAGCGAGGGGAGCGCGTATAGCAGCAAAGGGGAAATGAAGAAGCGAAAGGGAAATGAAGCAGCGAAGAGGGAAGAGAGCAGCGAAAGGGGGAAGGGGAATAGAGCAGCGAAGGGGGGGAAGAGAGCAGCGAAGGGGGAAGAGAGCAGCAAAGGGGGAAGGGAGCAGCGAAGGGGGAAGAGAGCAGCGAAGGGGAAGGGAGCAGCGAAGGGGGAAGGGAGCAGCGAAGGGGGAAGGGAGCAACGAAGGGGGAAGGGAGCAGAGAAAGGGGAAGGGAGCAGCGAAGGAGGAAGGGAGCAGCGAAGGGGGAAGGGAGCAGCGAGGGGGAGGAGAGCAGCGAAGGGGGGAAGGGGAATAGAGCAGCGAAGGGGGGAAGAGAGCAGCGAAGGGGGAAGAGAGCAGCGAAGGGGGAAGAGAGCAGCGAAGGGGGAAGAGAGCAGTGAAGGGGGAAGAGAGCAGTGAACGGGAAAGAGAGCAGCGAAATGGGAAGAGAGCAGCAAAGGGGGAAGGGAGCAGCGAAGGGGGAAGGGAGCAGCGAAGGGGGAAGGGAGCAGCGAAGGGGGTTGAAGCAGCGAAGAGGGAAGGGAGCAGCGAAGGGGGAAGGGAGCAGCGAAGGGGAAAGGCAGCAGCGATGGGGAAGAGAGCAGCGAAGGGGGAAGAGAGCAGCGAATGGGGAAGAGAGCAGCGAAGGGGGAAGAGAGCAGCGAAGTGGGAAGAGAGCAACGAAGGGAGAAGAGAGCAGCGAAGGGAGAAGAGAGCAGCGAAGGGGGAAGAGACCAGCGAAGGGGGAAGGGAGCAGCGAAGGTGGAAGAGAGCAGCGAAGGCGGAATAGAGCAGCGAAGGGGAAAGGAAGCAGCAAATGGGGGATGAAGCAATGAATGGGGAATGAAGCAGCGAATGGGGAATGAAGCAGCGAATGGGGATGTAGCAGCGAATGGGGCATGAAGCAGCGAAGGGGGTTGAAGCAGCGAAGGGGGTTGAAGCAGCGAAGGTGGTTGAAGCAGCAAAGGCGAAATAGAGCAGCGAAGGGTGAAATAGAGCAGCGAGGGGGAAATAGAGCAGCGAAGGGGGAAATAGAGCAGCAATGGGGGGATAAAGCAGCAATGAGGAATAAATTAGCAAGGGGTGGGGAATAAAGCAGCAAGGGTTGGGAATAAAGCAGCAAGGGGTGGGAAGAAAGCAGTGAAGTGGGTGAATAAAGCAGCGGGGAGAATATAGCAGTGAAGGGGAGAATGTTGCAGCGAAGGGGGAGAATTTAGCAGCAAAGGGAGGAATAAAGCAGCGAAGGGGGAATAAAGTAGTGAAGGGGAGAGTATCGCCATGATGGGGGAGAATATAGCCGCGAAGAGGGAAAAATAGCCAAGAAGGGGGAGAATTTAGCAGCAAAGGGAGGAATAAAGCAGCGAAGAGGAAGTAAAGTAGCAAGATGGGGAAACAGAGTTGCAAAAGGGGGAACAGTGCAGTGTAGCGGAAACGGATCAGCAGAAGGGGGAACAGTGCAGCGGAGGGGGAAACAGAGCAGCGTAGGGGAGAACAGAGCACTGAAGGCGGAACAGAGCAGCGAAGAGGGAAACAGTGCAGCGAAGTGGGGAACAGAGCAGCAAATGGGGGGGGGGCAGGAACAGAGCAGCCAAGGGGAGGAACAGAGCAGTGAGGGGGAAGGAATAGAGCAGCTAAAGGTGCGGGGAATAGAGTAGCAAGGTGGGAATAGAGCAGTAAAGGGGGAATAGAGCAGTGAATGGTGTTAATAGAGCAGTGAAGGGGCGATGATGCAGCAAAGGGGGGAATAGAGCAGCGAAGAGGGAATAGAGCAGCTAAAGGGGGAATAGAGCAGCGAAGGGGCAATTGAACAGCAAAGGGGGTTCATGGAGCAGCGAAGGGGGTGTATCCAGCAGCAAAGTGGGAGAATCGAGCAGCGAAGGGGTGTATCGAGTAGCGAAGGGCATGCATAGAACAGCGAGGGGAGCGCGTATAGCAGCAAATGGGAAATGAATAAGCGAAAGGGAAATGAAGCAGCGAAGAGGGAAGAGAGCAGCGAAAGGGGGAAGGGGAATAGAGCAGCGAAGGGGGGAAGAGAGCAGCGAAGGGGGAAGAGAGCAGCGAAGGGGGAAGAGAGCAGCGAAGGGGGAAGGGAGCAGCGAAGGGGGAAGAGAGCAGCGAAGGGGAAGGGAGCAGCGAAGGGGGAAGAGAGCAGCGAAGGGGGAAGGGAGCAGCGAAGGGGGAAGGGAGCAGAGAAGGGGAAAGGGAGCAGCGAAGGGGAAGGGAGCAGCGAAGGGGGAAGGGAGCAGCGAGGGGGAGGAGAGCAGCGAAGGGGGAAAGGGGAATAGAGCAGCGAAGAGGGGAAGAGAGCAGCGAAGGGGGAAGAGAGCAGCGAAGGGGGAAGAGAGCAGTGAACGGGAAAGAGAGAAGCGAAGGGGGAAGAGAGCAGCGAAGGGGGTTGAAGCAGCGAAGAGGGAAGGGAGCAGCGAAGGGGGAAGGGAGCAGCGAAGGGGAAAGGCAGCAGCGATGGGGGAAGAGAGCAGCGAAGGGGGAAGAGAGCAGCGAAGAGAGAAGAGAGCAGCGAATGGGGAAGAGAGCAGCGAAGGGGGAAGAGAGCAGCGAAGTGGGAAGAGAGCAACGAAGGGAGAAGAGAGCAGCAAGGGAGAAGAGAGCAGCGAAGGGGGAAGAGAGCAGCGAAGGGGGACGAGAGCAGTGAACGGGAAAGAGAGAAGCGAAGGGGGAAGAGAGCAGCGAAGGGGGTTGAAGCAGCGAAGAGGGAAGGGAGCAGCGAAGGGGGAAGGGAGCAGCGAAGGGGAAAGGCAGCAGCGATGGGGGAAGAGAGCAGCGAAGGGGGAAGAGAGCAGCGAAGGGAGAAGAGAGCAGCGAATGGGGAAGAGAGCAGCGAAGGGGGAAGAGAGCAGCGAAGTGGGAAGAGAGCAACGAAGGGAGAAGAGAGCAGCAAGGGAGAAGAGAGCAGCGAAGGGGGAAGAGACCAGCGAAGGGGGAAGGGAGCAGCGAAGGTGGAAGAGATAGCGAAGGCGGAATAGAGCAGCGAAGGGGAAAGGAAGCAGCAAATGGGGGAAGGGAGCAGCGAAGGGGGAAGGGAGCAGCGAAGGCGGAAGGGAGCAGCGAAGGGGGAAGGGAGCAGCGAAGGGGGAAGGGAGCAGCGAAGGGGGTTGAAGCAGCGAAGAGGGAAGGGAGCAGCGAAGGGGGAAGAGAGCAGCAAAGGGGGAAGGGAGCAGCGAAGGGGGAAGGGAGCAGCGAAGGGGGAAGGGAGCAGCAAAGGGGGAAGGGAGCAGCGAAGGGGGTTGAAGCAGCGAAGAGGGAAGGGAGCAGCGAAGGGGGAAGGGAGCAGCGAAGGGGGAAGGCAGCAGCGATGGGAGAAGAGAGCAGCGAAGGGGGATGAGAGCAGCGAAGGGGGAAGAGAGCAGTGAAGGGAGAAGAGAGCAGCGAAGGGGGAAGAGAGCAGCGAAGGGGGAAGAGAGCAGCGAAGTGGGAAGAGAGCAACGAAGGGAGAAGAGAGCAGCGAAGGGAGAAGAGAGCAGAGAAGGGGGAAGAGACCAGAGAAGGGGGAAGAGACCAGCGAAGGGGGATGGAAACAGCTAAGGTGGAAGAGAGCAGCGAAGGCGGAATAGAGCAGCGAAGGGGAAAGGAAGCAGCAAATGGGGGATGAAGCAATGAATGGGGAATGAAGCAGCGAATGGGGAATGAAGCAGCGAATGGGGATGAAGCAGCGAATGGGGGATGAAGCAGCGAAGGGGGTTGAAGCAGCGAAGGGGGTTGAAGCAGCGAAGGTGGTTGAAGCAGAAAAGGTGAAATAGAACAGCGAAGGGTGAAATAGAGCAGCGAAGGGTGAAATAGAGCAGCGAAGGGGGAAATAGAGCAGCGAAGGGGGAAGAGAGCAGCGAAGGGGGAAGAGAGCAGTGAACGGGAAAGAGAGAAGTGAAGGGGGAAAAGAGCAGCGAAGGGGGTTGAAGCAGCGAAGAGGGAAGGGAGCAGCGAAGGGGGAAGGGAGCAGCGAAGGGGAAAGGCAGCAGCGATGGGAGAAGAGAGCAGCGAAGTGGGAAGAGAGCAACGAAGGGAGAAGAGAGCAGCAAGGGAGAAGAGAGCAGCGAAGGGGGAAGAGACCAGCGAAGGGGGAAGGGAGCAGCGAAGGTGGAAGAGATAGCGAAGGCGGAATAGAGCAGCGAAGGGGAAAGGAAGCAGCAAATGGGGGAAGGGAGCAGCGAAGGGGGAAGGGAGCAGCGAAGGCGGAAGGGAGCAGCGAAGGGGGAAGGGAGCAGCGAAGGGGGAAGGGAGCAGCGAAGGGGGTTGAAGCAGCGAAGAGGGAAGGGAGCAGCGAAGGGGGAAGAGAGCAGCAAAGGGGGAAGGGAGCAGCGAAGGGGGAAGGGAGCAGCGAAGGGGGAAGGGAGCAGCAAAGGGGGAAGGGAGCAGCGAAGGGGGTTGAAGCAGCGAAGAGGGAAGGGAGCAGCGAAGGGGGAAGGGAGCAGCGAAGGGGGAAGGCAGCAGCGATGGGAGAAGAGAGCAGCGAAGGGGGATGAGAGCATCGAAGGGGGAAGAGAGCAGTGAAGGGAGAAGAGAGCAGCGAAGGGGGAAGAGAGCAGCGAAGGGGGAAGAGAGCAGCGAAGTGGGAAGAGAGCAACGAAGGGAGAAGAGAGCAGCGAAGGGAGAAGAGAGCAGAGAAGGGGGAAGAGACCAGAGAAGGGGGAAGAGACCAGCGAAGGGGGAAGGAAACAGCTAAGGTGGAAGAGAGCAGCGAAGGCGGAATAGAGCAGCGAAGGGGAAAGGAAGCAGCAAATGGGGGATGAAGCAATGAATGGGGAATGAAGCAGCGAATGGGGAATGAAGCAGCGAATGGGGATGAAGCAGCGAATGGGGGATGAAGCAGCGAAGGGGGTTGAAGCAGCGAAGGGGGTTGAAGCAGCGAAGGTGGTTGAAGCAGAAAAGGTGAAATAGAACAGCGAAGGGTGAAATAGAGCAGCGAAGGGTGAAATAGAGCAGCGAAGGGGGAAATAGAGCAGCGAAGGGGGAAGAGAGCAGCGAAGGGGGAAGAGAGCAGTGAACGGGAAAGAGAGAAGTGAAGGGGGAAAAGAGCAGCGAAGGGGGTTGAAGCAGCGAAGAGGGAAGGGAGCAGCGAAGGGGGAAGGGAGCAGCGAAGGGGAAAGGCAGCAGCGATGGGGGAAGAGAGCAGCGAAGGGGGAAGAGAGCAGCGAAGAGAGAAGAGAGCAGCGAATGGGGAAGAGAGCAACGAAGGGGGAAGAGAGCAGCGAAGTGGGAAGAGAGCAACGAAGGGAGAAGAGAGCAGCAAGGGAGAAGAGAGCAGCGAAGGGGGGAAGAGAGCAGCGAAGGGGGAAGAGAGCAGCGAAGGGGGACGAGAGCAGTGAACGGGAAAGAGAGAAGCGAAGGGGGAAGAGAGCAGCGAAGGGGGTTGAAGCAGCGAAGAGGGAAGGGAGCAGCGAAGGGGGAAGGGAGCAGCGAAGGGGAAAGGCAGCAGCGATGGGGGAAGAGAGCAGCGAAGGGGGAAGAGAGCAGCGAAGGGAGAAGAGCGCAGCGAATGGGGAAGAGAGCAGCGAAGGGGTAAGAGAGCAGCGAAGTGGGAAGAGAGCAACGAAGGGAGAAGAGAGCAGCAAGGGAGAAGAGAGCAGCGAAGGGGGAAGAGACCAGCGAAGGGGGAAGGGAGCAGCGAAGGTGGAAGAGAGCAGCGAAGGCGGAATAGAGCACCGAAGGGGAAAGGAAGCAGCAAATGGGGGAAGGGAGCAGCGAAGGGGGAAGGGAGCAGCGAAGGCGGAAGGGAGCAGCGAAGGGGGAAGGGAGCAGCGAAGGGGGAAGGGAGCAGCGAAGGGGGTTGAAGCAGCGAAGAGGGAAGGGAGCAGCGAAGGGGGAAGAGAGCAGCAAAGGGGGAAGGGAGCAGCGAAGGGGGAAGGGAGCAGCGAAGGGGGAAGGGAGCAGCGAAGGGGGAAGGGAGCAGCGAAGGGGGTTGAAGCAGCGAAGAGGGAAGGGAGCAGCGAAGGGGGAAGGGAGCAGCGAAGGGGGAAGGCAGCAGCGATGGGGGAAGAGAGCAGCGAAGGGGGATGAGAGCAGCGAATGGGGAAGAGAGCAGCGAAGGGAGAAGAGAGCAGCGAAGGGGGAAGAGAGCAGCGAAGGGGGAAGAGAGCAGCGAAGTGGGAAGAGAGCAACGAAGGGAGAAGAGAGCAGCGAAGGGAGAAGAGAGCAGAGAAGGGGGAAGAGACCAGTGAAGGGGGAAGAGGCCAGCGAAGGGGGAAGGAAACAGCTAAGGTGGAAGAGAGCAGCGAAGGCGGAATAGAGCAGCGAAGGGGAAAGGAAGCAGCAAATGGGGGATAAAGCAATGAATGGGGAATGAAGCAGCGAATGGGGAATGAAGCAGCGAATGGGGATGAAGCAGCGAATGGGGGATGAAGCAGCGAAGGGGGTTGAAGCAGCGAAGGGGGTTGAAGCAGCGAAGGTGGTTGAAGCAGCAAAGGTGAAATAGAACAGCGAAGGGTGAAATAGAGCAGCGAAGGGTGAAATAGAGCAGCGAAGGGGGAAATAGAGCAGCGAAGGGGGAAGAGAGCAGCGAAGGGGGAAGAGAGCAGTGAACGGGAAAGAGAGAAGCGAAGGGGGAAAAGAGCAGCGAAGGGGATTGAAGCAGCGAAGAGGGAAGGGAGCAGCGAAGGGGGAAGGGAGCAGCGAAGGGGAAAGGCAGCAGCGATGGGGGAAGAGAGCAGCGAAGGGGGAAGAGAGCAGCGAAGGGAGAAGAGAGCAGCGAATGGGGAAGAGAGCAGCGAAGGGGGAAGAGAGCAGCGAAGTGGGAAGAGAGCAACGAAGGGAGAAGAGAGAAGCAAGGGAGAAGAGAGCAGCGAAGGGGGAAGAGACCAGCGAAGGGGGAAGGGAGCAGCGAAGGTGGAAGAGAGCAGCGAAGGCGGAATAGAGCAGCGAAGGGGAAAGGAAGCAGCAAATGGGGGAAGGGAGCAGCGAAGGGGGAAGGGAGCAGCGAAGGCGGAAGGGAGCAGCGAAGGGGGATGGGAGCAGCGAAGGGGGAAGGGAGCAGCGAAGGGGGTTGAAGCAGCGAAGAGGGAAGGGAGCAGCGAAGGGGGAAGAGAGCAGCAAAGGGGGAAGGGAGCAGCGAAGGGGGAAGGGAGCAGCGAAGGGGGAAGGGAGCAGCGAAGGGGGAAGGGAGCAGCGAAGGGGGAAGGGTGCAGCGAAGGGGGTTGAAGCAGCGAAGAGGGAAGGGAGCAGCGAAGGGGGAAGGGAGCAGCGAAGGGGGAAGGCAGCAGCGATGGGGGAAGAGAGCAGCGAAGGGGGATGAGAGCAGCGAAGGGGGAAGAGAGCAGCGAAGGGAGAAGAGAGCAGCGAAGGGGGAAGAGAGCAGCGAAGGGGGAAGAGAGCAGCGAAGTGGGAAGACAGCAACGAAGGGAGAAGAGAGCAGCGAAGGGAGAAGAGAGCAGAGAAGGGGGAAGAGACCAGCGAAGGGGGAAGGAAACAGCTAAGGTGGAAGAGAGCAGCGAAGGCGGAATAGAGCAGTGAAGGGGAAAGGAAGCAGCAAATGGGGGATGAAGCAATGAATGGGGAATGAAGCAGCGAATGGGGAATGAAGCAGCGAATGGGGGATGAAGCAGCGAAGGGGGTTGAAGCAGCGAAGGGGGTTGAAGCAGCGAAGGTGGTTGAAGCAGCAAAGGTGAAATAGAACAGCGAAGGGTGAAATAGAGCAGCGAAGGGTGAAATAGAGCAGCGAAGGGGGAAATAGAGCAGCGAAGGGGGAAGAGAGCAGCGAAAGGGGAAGAGAGCAGGGAAGGGGGAAGAGAGCAGCGAAGGGGGAGTATAGCAGCAAAGGGGGAATAAAGCAGCAATGGGGGATAAAGTAGCAATGAGGAATAAATTAGCAAGGGGTGGGGAATAAAGCAGCAAGGGTTGGGAATAAAGCAGCAAGGGGTGGGAATAAACCAGCAATGGGGTGATAAAGCAGCAATGAGGAATAAATTAGCAAGGGGTGGGAATAAAGCAGTGAAGGGGGTGAATAAAGCAGCGGGGAGAATATAGCAGTGAAGGGGAGAATGTTGCAGCAAAGGGGAGAATATAGCCGCGATGGGGGAGAATAGAGCAGCGAAGGGGGGAAGAGAGCAGCGAAGGGGGAAGAGAGCAGCGAAGAGTGAAGAGAGCAGCGAAGGGGGAAGGGAGCAGCGAAAGTGGTAGAGAGCAGCGAAGGGGGAAGGGAGCAGCGAAGGGGGAAGGGAGCAGAGAAGGGGATGGGAGCAGTGAAGGGGGAGGGAGTAGCGAAGGGGGAAGGGAGCAGCGAGGGGGAGGAGAGCAGCGAAGGGGGGAAGGGGAATAGAGCAGTGAAGGGGGGAAGAGAGCAGCGAAGGGGGAAGAGAGCAGCGAAGGGGGAAGAGAGCAGCGAAGGGGAAAGAGAGCAGCGAAGGGGGAAGAGAGCAGCGAAGGGGGAAGGGAGCAGCGAAGGGGGAAGGGAGCAGCGAAGGGGGAAGGGAGCAGCGAAGGGGGAAGGGTGCAGCGAAGGGGGAAGGAAGCAGCGAAGGGGGAAGGCAGCAGCGATGGGGGAAGAGAGCAGAGAAGGAGGAAGAGAGCAGCGAAGGGGGAAGAGAGCAGTGAAGGGAGAAGAGAGCAGCGAAGGGGGGAAGAGAGCAGCGAAGGGGGAAGAGAGCAGCGAAGGGGGAAGAGAGCAGTGAACGGGAAAGAGAGAAGCGAAGGGGGAAGAGAGCAGCGAAGGGGGTTGAAGCAGCGAAGAGGGAAGGGAGCAGCGAAGGGGGAAGGGAGCAGCGAAGGGGAAAGGCAGCAGCGATGGGGGAAGAGAGCAGCGAAGGGGGAAGAGAGCAGCGAAGAGAGAAGAGAGCAGCGAATGGGGAAGAGAGCAGCGAAGGGGGAAGAGAGCAGCGAAGTGGGAAGAGAGCAACGAAGGGAGAAGAGAGCAGCAAGGGAGAAGAGAGCAGCGAAGGGGGGAAGAGAGCAGCGAAGGGGGAAGAGAGCAGCGAAGGGGGACGAGAGCAGTGATCGGGAAAGAGAGAAGCGAAGGGGCAGGAGAGCAGCGAAGGGGGTTGAAGCAGCGAAGAGGGAAGGGAGCAGCGAAGGGGGAAGGGAGCAGCGAAGGGGAAAGGCAGCAGCGATGGGGGAAGAAAGCAGCGAAGGGGGAAGAGAGCAGCGAAGGGAGAAGAGAGCAGCGAATGGGGAAGAGAGCAGCGAAGGGGGAAGAGAGCAGTGAAGTGGGAAGAGAGCAACGAAGGGAGAAGAGAGCAGCAAGGGAGAAGAGAGCAGCGAAGGGGGAAGAGACCAGCGAAGGGGGAAGGGAGCAGCGAAGGTGGAAGAGAACAGCGAAGGCGGAATAGAGCAGCGAAGGGGAAAGGAAGCAGCAAATGGGGGAAGGGAGCAGCGAAGGGGGAAGGGAGCAGCGAAGGCGGAAGGGAGCAGCGAAGGGGGAAGGGAGCAGCGAAGGGGGAAGGGAGCAGCGAAGGGGGTTGAAGCAGCGAAGAGGGAAGGGAGCAGCGAAGGGGGAAGAGAGCAGCAAAGGGGGAAGGGAGCAGCGAAGGGGGAAGGGAGCAGCGAAGGGGGAAGGGAGCAGCGAAGGGGGAAGGGAGCAGCGAAGGGGGTTGAAGCAGCGAAGAGGGAAGGCAGCAGCGAAGGGGGAAAGGAGCAGCGAAGGGGGAAGGCAGCAGCGATGGGGGAAGAGAGCAGCGAAGGGGGATGAGAGCAGCGAAGGGGGAAGAGAGCAGCGAAGGGAGAAGAGAGCAGCGAAGGGGGAAGAGAGCAGCGAAGGGGGAAGAGAGCAGCGAAGTGGGAAGAGAGCAACGAAGGGAGAAGAGAGCAGCGAAGGGAGAAGAGAGCAGAGAAGGGGGAAGACACCAGAGAAGGGGGAAGAGACCAGCGTAGGGGGAAGGAAACAGCTAAGGTGGAAGAGAGCAGCGAAGGCGGAATAGAGCAGCGAAGGGGAAAGGAAGCAGCAAATGGGGGATGAAGCAATGAATGGGGAATGAAGCAGCGAATGGGGAATGAAGCAGCGAATGGGGATTAAGCAGCGAATGGGGGATGAAGCAGCGAAGGGGGTTGAAGCAGCGAAGTTGGTTGAAGCAGCAAAGGTGAAATAGAGCAGCGAAGGGTGAAATAGAGCAGCGAAGGGCGAAATAGACCAGCGAAGGGGGAAATAGAGCAGCGAAGGGGGAAGAGACCAGCGAAGGGGAAGAGAGCAGTGAAGGGGGAAGAGAGCAGCGAAAGGGGAAGAGAGCAGGGAAGGGGGAAGAGAGCAGTGAAGGGGAAGACAGCAGCGAAAGGGAAGGAAAGCAGTGTGGGGGGAAAAGAAAGCAGCAAAGAGGGAGTAAAGCAGCAAAGGGGGAATAAAGCAGCAATGGGGGGATAAAGCAGCAATGAGGAATAAATTAGCAAGGAGTGGGGAATAAAGCAGCAAGGGTTGGGAATAAAGCAGCAAGGGGTGGGAATAAAGCAGTGAAGGGGGTGAATAAAGCAGCGGGGAGAAGAAAGCAGTGAACGGGAGAATGTTGCAGCGAAGGGGGAGAATTTAGCAGCAAAGGGAGGAATAAAGCATCGAAGGGGGAATAAAGTAGTGAAGGGGAGAGTATCGCCATGATGGGGGAGAATAGAGCCGCGAAGAGGGAGAAAATAGCCACGAAGGGGGAGAATTTAGCAGCAAAGGGAGGAATAAAGCAGCGAAGAGGAAGTAAAGTAGCAAGATGGGAAAACAGAGTTGCAAAAGGGGGAACAGTGCAGTGTAGCAGAAACGGAGCAGCAGAGGGGGGAACAGTGCAGCAGAGAGGGAAACAGAGCAGCGTAGGGGAGAACAGAGCAGTGAAGGCGGAACAGAGCAGCGAAGAGGGAAACAGTGCAGCGAAGTGGGGAACAGAGCAGCAAATGGGGGGGGCAGGAACAGAGCAGCCAAGGGGAGGAACAGAGCAGTGAGGGGGAAGGAATAGAGCAGCGAAAGGTGCGGGGAATAGAGCAGCAAGGGGGGAATAGAGCAGTAAAGGGGGAATAGAGCAGTGAAGGGTGTTAATAGAGCAGTGAAGGGGCGATGATGCAGCAAAGGGGGGAATAGAGCAGCGAAGAGGGAATAGAGCAGCTAAAGGGGGAATAGAGCAGCGAAGGGGCAGTAGAGCAGCAAAGGGGGTTCATCGAGCAGCGAAGGGGGTGTATCCAGCAGCAAAGTGGGAGAATCGAGCAGCGAAGGGGTGTATCGAGTAGCGAAGGGGATGCATAGAACAGCGAGGGGAGCGCGTATAGCAGCAAAGGGGAAATGAAGAAGCGAAAGGGAAATGAAGCAGCGAAGAGGGAAGAGAGCAGCGAAAGGGGGAAGGGGAATAGAGCAGCGAAGGGGGGGAAGAGAGCAGCGAAGGGGGAAGAGAGCAGCAAAGGGGGAAGGGAGCAGCGAAGGGGGAAGAGAGCAGCGAAGGGGAAGGGAGCAGCGAAGGGGGAAGGGAGCAGCGAAGGGGGAAGGGAGCAACGAAGGGGGAAGGGAGCAGAGAAAGGGGAAGGGAGCAGCGAAGGAGGAAGGGAGCAGCGAAGGGGGAAGGGAGCAGCGAGGGGGAGGAGAGCAGCGAAGGGGGGAAGGGGAATAGAGCAGCGAAGGGGGGAAGAGAGCAGCGAAGGGGGAAGAGAGCAGCGAAGGGGGAAGAGAGCAGCGAAGGGGGAAGAGAGCAGTGAAGGGGGAAGAGAGCAGTGAACGGGAAAGAGAGCAGCGAAATGGGAAGAGAGCAGCAAAGGGGGAAGGGAGCAGCGAAGGGGGAAGGGAGCAGCGAAGGGGGAAGGGAGCAGCGAAGGGGGTTGAAGCAGCGACGAGGGAAGGGAGCAGCGAAGGGGGAAGGGAGCAGCGAAGGGGAAAGGCAGCAGCGATGGGGAAGAGAGCAGCGAAGGGGGAAGAGAGCAGCGAATGGGGAAGAGAGCAGCGAAGGGGGAAGAGAGCAGCGAAGTGGGAAGAGAGCAACGAAGGGAGAAGAGAGCAGCGAAGGGAGAAGAGAGCAGCGAAGGGGGAAGAGAGCAGCGAAGGGGGAAGGGAGCAGCGAAGGTGGAAGAGAGCAGCGAAGGCGGAATAGAGCAGCGAAGGGGAAAGGAAGCAGCAAATGGGGGATGAAGCAATGAATGGGGAATGAAGCAGCGAATGGGGAATGAAGCAGCGAATGGGGATGTAGCAGCGAATGGGGCATGAAGCAGCGAAGGGGGTTGAAGCAGCGAAGGGGGTTGAAGCAGCGAAGGTGGTTGAAGCAGCAAAGGCGAAATAGAGCAGCGAAGGGTGAAATAGAGCAGCGAGGGGGAAATAGAGCAGCGAAGGGGGAAATAGAGCAGCAATGGGGGGATAAAGCAGCAATGAGGAATAAATTAGCAAGGGGTGGGGAATAAAGCAGCAAGGGTTGGGAATAAAGCAGCAAGGGGTGGGAAGAAAGCAGTGAAGTGGGTGAATAAAGCAGCGGGGAGAATATAGCAGTGAAGGGGAGAATGTTGCAGCGAAGGGGGAGAATTTAGCAGCAAAGGGAGGAATAAAGCAGCGAAGGGGGAATAAAGTAGTGAAGGGGAGAGTATCGCCATGATGGGGGAGAATATAGCCGCGAAGAGGGAAAAATAGCCAAGAAGGGGGAGAATTTAGCAGCAAAGGGAGGAATAAAGCAGCGAAGAGGAAGTAAAGTAGCAAGATGGGGAAACAGAGTTGCAAAAGGGGGAACAGTGCAGTGTAGCGGAAACGGATCAGCAGAAGGGGGAACAGTGCAGCGGAGGGGGAAACAGAGCAGCGTAGGGGAGAACAGAGCACTGAAGGCGGAACAGAGCAGCGAAGAGGGAAACAGTGCAGCGAAGTGGGGAACAGAGCAGCAAATGGGGGGGGGGGGCAGGAACAGAGCAGCCAAGGGGAGGAACAGAGCAGTGAGGGGGAAGGAATAGAGCAGCTAAAGGTGCGGGGAATAGAGTAGCAAGGTGGGAATAGAGCAGTAAAGGGGGAATAGAGCAGTGAATGGTGTTAATAGAGCAGTGAAGGGGCGATGATGCAGCAAAGGGGGGAATAGAGCAGCGAAGAGGGAATAGAGCAGCTAAAGGGGGAATAGAGCAGCGAAGGGGCAATTGAACAGCAAAGGGGGTTCATGGAGCAGCGAAGGGGGTGTATCCAGCAGCAAAGTGGGAGAATCGAGCAGCGAAGGAGTGTATCGAGTAGCGAAGGGCATGCATAGAACAGCGAGGGGAGCGCGTATAGCAGCAAATGGGAAATGAAGAAGCGAAAGGGAAATGAAGCAGTGAAGAGGGAAGAGAGCAGCGAAAGGGGGAAGGGGAATAGAGCAGCGAAGGGGGGAAGAGAGCAGCGAAGGGGGAAGAGAGCAGCGAAGGGGGAAGAGAGCAGCGAAGGGGGAAGGGAGCAGCGAAGGGGGAAGAGAGCAGCGAAGGGGAAGGGAGCAGCGAAGGGGGAAGAGAGCAGCGAAGGGGGAAGGGAGCAGCGAAGGGGGAAGGGAGCAGAGAAGGGGAAAGGGAGCAGCGAAGGGGAAGGGAGCAGCGAAGGGGGAAGGGAGCAGCGAGGGGGAGGAGAGCAGCGAAGGGGGAAAGGGGAATAGAGCAGCGAAGAGGGGAAGAGAGCAGCGAAGGGGGAAGAGAGCAGCGAAGGGGGAAGAGAGCAGTGAACGGGAAAGAGAGAAGCGAAGGGGGAAGAGAGCAGCGAAGGGGGTTGAAGCAGCGAAGAGGGAAGGGAGCAGCGAAGGGGGAAGGGAGCAGCGAAGGGGAAAGGCAGCAGCGATGGGGGAAGAGAGCAGCGAAGGGGGAAGAGAGCAGCGAAGAGAGAAGAGAGCAGCGAATGGGGAAGAGAGCAGCGAAGGGGGAAGAGAGCAGCGAAGTGGGAAGAGAGCAACGAAGGGAGAAGAGAGCAGCAAGGGAGAAGAGAGCAGCGAAGGGGGAAGAGAGCAGCGAAGGGGGACGAGAGCAGTGAACGGGAAAGAGAGAAGCGATGGGGGAAGAGAGCAGCGAAGGGGGTTGAAGCAGCGAAGAGGGAAGGGAGCAGCGAAGGGGGAAGGGAGCAGCGAAGGGGAAAGGCAGCAGCGATGGTGGAAGAGAGCAGCGAAGGGGGAAGAGAGCAGCGAAGGGAGAAGAGAGCAGCGAATGGGGAAGAGAGCAGCGAAGGGGGAAGAGAGCAGCGAAGTGGGAAGAGAGCAACGAAGGGAGAAGAGAGCAGCAAGGGAGAAGAGAGCAGCGAAGGGGGAAGAGACCAGCGAAGGGGGAAGGGAGCAGCGAAGGTGGAAGAGATAGCGAAGGCGGAATAGAGCAGCGAAGGGGAAAGGAAGCAGCAAATGGGGGAAGGGAGCAGCGAAGGCGGAAGGGAGCAGCGAAGGCGGAAGGGAGCAGCGAAGGGGGAAGGGAGCAGCGAAGGGGGAAGGGAGCAGCGAAGGGGGTTGAAGCAGCGAAGAGGGAAGGGAGCAGCGAAGGGGGAAGAGAGCAGCAAAGGGGGAAGGGAGCAGCGAAGGGGGAAGGGAGCAGCGAAGGGGGAAGGGAGCAGCAAAGGCGGAAGGGAGCAGCGAAGGGGGTTGAAGCAGCGAAGAGGGAAGGGAGCAGCGAAGGGGGAAGGGAGCAGCGAAGGGGGAAGGCAGCAGCGATGGGGGAAGAGAGCAGCGAAGGGGGATGAGAGCAGCGAAGGGGGAAGAGAGCAGTGAAGGGAGAAGAGAGCAGCGAAGGGGGAAGAGAGCAGCGAAGGGGGAAGAGAGCAGCGAAGTGGGAAGAGAGCAACGAAGGGAGAAGAGAGCAGCGAAGGGAGAAGAGAGCAGAGAAGGGGGAAGAGACCAGAGAAGGGGGAAGAGACCAGCGAAGGGGGAAGGAAACAGCTAAGGTGGAAGAGAGCAGCGAAGGCGGAATAGAGCAGCGAAGGGGAAAGGAAGCAGCAAATGGGGGATGAAGCAATGAATGGGGAATGAAGCAGCGAATGGGGAATGAAGCAGCGAATGGGGATGAAGCAGCGAATGGGGGATGAAGCAGCGAAGGGGGTTGAAGCAGCGAAGGGGGTTGAAGCAGCGAAGGTGGTTGAAGCAGAAAAGGTGAAATAGAACAGCGAAGGGTGAAATAGAGCAGCGAAGGGTGAAATAGAGCAGCGAAGGGGGAAATAGAGCAGCGAAGGGGGAAGAGAGCAGCGAAGGGGGAAGAGAGCAGTGAACGGGAAAGAGAGAAGCGAAGGGGGAAAAGAGCAGCGAAGGGGGTTGAAGCAGCGAAGAGGGAAGGGAGCAGCGAAGGGGGAAGGGAGCAGCGAAGGGGAAAGGCAGCAGCGATGGGGGAAGAGAGCAGCGAAGGGGGAAGAGAGCAGCGAAGAGAGAAGAGAGCAGCGAATGGGGAAGAGAGCAACGAAGGGGGAAGAGAGCAGCGAAGTGGGAAGAGAGCAACGAAGGGAGAAGAGAGCAGCAAGGGAGAAGAGAGCAGCGAAGGGGGGAAGAGAGCAGCGAAGGGGGAAGAGAGCAGCGAAGGGGGACGAGAGCAGTGAACGGGAAAGAGAGAAGCGAAGGGGGAAGAGAGCAGCGAAGGGGGTTGAAGCAGCGAAGAGGGAAGGGAGCAGCGAAGGGGGAAGGGAGCAGCGAAGGGGAAAGGCAGCAGCGATGGGGGAAGAGAGCAGCGAAGGGGGAAGAGAGCAGCGAAGGGAGAAGAGCGCAGCGAATGGGGAAGAGAGCAGCGAAGGGGTAAGAGAGCAGCGAAGTGGGAAGAGAGCAACGAAGGGAGAAGAGAGCAGCAAGGGAGAAGAGAGCAGCGAAGGGGGAAGAGACCAGCGAAGGGGGAAGGGAGCAGCGAAGGTGGAAGGGAGCAGCGAAGGCGGAATAGAGCACCGAAGGGGAAAGGAAGCAGCAAATGGGGGAAGGGAGCAGCGAAGGGGGAAGGGAGCAGCGAAGGCGGAAGGGAGCAGCGAAGGGGGAAGGGAGCAGCGAAGGGGGAAGGGAGCAGCGAAGGGGGTTGAAGCAGCGAAGAGGGAAGGGAGCAGCGAAGGGGGAAGAGAGCAGCAAAGGGGGAAGGGAGCAGCGAAGGGGGAAGTGAGCAGCGAAGGGGGAAGGGAGCAGCGAAGGGGGAAGGGAGCAGCGAAGGGGGTTGAAGCAGCGAAGAGGGAAGGGAGCAGCGAAGGGGGAAGGGAGCAGCGAAGGGGGAAGGCAGCAGCGATGGGGGAAGAGAGCAGCGAAGGGGGATGAGAGCAGCGAATGGGGAAGAGAGCAGCGAAGGGAGAAGAGAGCAGCGAAGGGGGAAGAGAGCAGCGAAGGGGGAAGAGAGCAGCGAAGTGGGAAGAGAGCAACGAAGGGAGAAGAGAGCAGCGAAGGGAGAAGAGAGCAGAGAAGGGGGAAGAGACCAGTGAAGGGGGAAGAGGCCAGCGAAGGGGGAAGGAAACAGCTAAGGTGGAAGAGAGCAGCGAAGGCGGAATAGAGCAGCGAAGGGGAAAGGAAGCAGCAAATGGGGGATGAAGCAATGAATGGGGAATGAAGCAGCGAATGGGGAATGAAGCAGCGAATGGGGATGAAGCAGCGAATGGGGGATGAAGCAGCGAAGGGGGTTGAAGCAGCGAAGGGGGTTGAAGCAGCGAAGGTGGTTGAAGCAGCAAAGGTGAAATAGAACAGCGAAGGGTGAAATAGAGCAGCGAAGGGTGAAATAGAGCAGCGAAGGGGGAAATAGAGCAGCGAAGGGGGAAGAGAGCAGCGAAGGGGGAAGAGAGCAGTGAACGGGAAAGAGAGAAGCGAAGGGGGAAAAGAGCAGCGAAGGGGATTGAAGCAGCGAAGAGGGAAGGGAGCAGCGAAGGGGGAAGGGAGCAGCGAAGGGGAAAGGCAGCAGCGATGGGGGAAGAGAGCAGCGAAGGGGGAAGAGAGCAGCGAAGGGAGAAGAGAGCAGCGAATGGGGAAGAGAGCAGCGAAGGGGGAAGAGAGCAGCGAAGTGGGAAGAGAGCAACGAAGGGAGAAGAGAGAAGCAAGGGAGAAGAGAGCAGCGAAGGGGGAAGAGACCAGCGAAGGGGGAAGGGAGCAGCGAAGGTGGAAGAGAGCAGCGAAGGCGGAATAGAGCAGCGAAGGGGAAAGGAAGCAGCAAATGGGGGAAGGGAGCAGCGAAGGGGGAAGGGAGCAGCGAAGGCGGAAGGGAGCAGCGAAGGGGGATGGGAGCAGCGAAGGGGGAAGGGAGCAGCGAAGGGGGTTGAAGCAGCGAAGAGGGAAGGGAGCAGCGAAGGGGGAAGAGAGCAGCAAAGGGGGAAGGGAGCAGCGAAGGGGGAAGGGAGCAGCGAAGGGGGAAGGGAGCAGCGAAGGGGGAAGGGAGCAGCGAAGGGGGAAGGGTGCAGCGAAGGGGGTTGAAGCAGCGAAGAGGGAAGGGAGCAGCGAAGGGGGAAGGGAGCAGCGAAGGGGGAAGGCAGCAGCGATGGGGGAAGAGAGCAGCGAAGGGGGATGAGAGCAGCGAAGGGGGAAGAGAGCAGCGAAGGGAGAAGAGAGCAGCGAAGGGGGAAGAGAGCAGCGAAGGGGGAAGAGAGCAGCGAAGTGGGAAGACAGCAACGAAGGGAGAAGAGAGCAGCGAAGGGAGAAGAGAGCAGAGAAGGGGGAAGAGACCAGCGAAGGGGGAAGGAAACAGCTAAGGTGGAAGAGAGCAGCGAAGGCGGAATAGAGCAGTGAAGGGGAAAGGAAGCAGCAAATGGGGGATGAAGCAATGAATGGGGAATGAAGCAGCGAATGGGGAATGAAGCAGCGAATGGGGGATGAAGCAGCGAAGGGGGTTGAAGCAGCGAAGGGGGTTGAAGCAGCGAAGGTGGTTGAAGCAGCAAAGGTGAAATAGAACAGCGAAGGGTGAAATAGAGCAGCGAAGGGTGAAATAGAGCAGCGAAGGGGGAAATAGAGGAGCGAAGGGGGAAGAGAGCAGCGAAGGGGGAAGAGAGCAGCGAAGAGTGAAGAGAGCAGCGAAGGGGGAAGGGAGCAGCGAAAGTGGTAGAGAGCAGCGAAGGGGGAAGGGAGCAGCGAAGGGGGAAGGGAGCAGAGAAGGGGATGGGAGCAGTGAAGGGGGAGGGAGTAGCGAAGGGGGAAGGGAGCAGCGAGGGGGAGGAGAGCAGCGAAGGGGGGAAGGGGAATAGAGCAGTGAAGGGGGGAAGAGAGCAGCGAAGGGGGAAGAGAGCAGCGAAGGGGGAAGAGAGCAGCGAAGGGGAAAGAGAGCAGCGAAGGGGGAAGAGAGCAGCGAAGGGGGAAGGGAGCAGCGAAGGGGGAAGGGAGCAGCGAAGGGGGAAGGGAGCAGCGAAGGGGGAAGGGTGCAGCGAAGGGGGAAGGAAGCAGCGAAGGGGGAAGGCAGCAGCGATGGGGGAAGAGAGCAGAGAAGGAGGAAGAGAGCAGCGAAGGGGGAAGAGAGCAGTGAAGGGAGAAGAGAGCAGCGAAGGGGGAAGAGATCAGCGAAGGGGTAAGAGAGCAACGAAGGGAGAAGAGAGCAGCGAAAGGGGAAGAGACCAGCGAAGGGGGAAGGGAGCAGCGAAGGGGGAAGGGAGCAGCGAAGGGGTAAGGGAGCACCGAAGGTGGAAGATAGCAGCGAAGGCGGAATAGAGCAGCGAAGGGGAAAGGAAGCAGCAAATGGGGGATGAAGCAGTGAATGGGGAATGAAGCAGCGAATGGGGATGAAGCAGCGAATGGGGGATGAAGCAGCGAAGGGGGTTGAAGCAGCGAAGGGGTTGAAGCAGCGAAGGTGGTTGAAGCAGCAAAGGTGAAATAGAGCAGCGAAGGGCGAAATAGAGCAGCGAAGGGGGAAATAGAGCAGCGAAGGGGGAAATAGAGCAGCGAAGGGGGAAGAGAGCAGTGAAGGGGGAAGAGAGCAGCGAAGGGGGAAGAGAGCAGGGAAGGGGGAAGAGAGCAGCGAAGGGGGAAGACAGCAGCGAAGGGGAAGGAAAGCAGTGTGGGGGGGAAAGAAAGCAGCAAGGGGGGAGTAAAGCAGCAAAGGGGGAATAAACCAGCAATGGGGGGATAAAGCGGCAATGAGGAATAAATTAGCAAGGGGTGGGAATAAAGCAGTGAAGGGGGTGAATAAAGCAGCGGGGAGTATATAGCAGTGAAGGGGAGAATGTTGCAGCAAAGGGGAGAATATAGCCGCGATGGGGGAGAATATAGCAGCGAAGGGGGAGAATATAGCTGCGAAGGGGGAGAATTTACAGCAAAGGGGGAGAATTTAGCAGCAAAGGGAGGAATAAAGCAGCGAAGAGGAAGTAAAGTAGCAAGATGGGGAAACAGAGTTGCGAAAGGGGGAACAGAGCAGTGAAGGCGGAACAGAGCAGCAAAGAGAGAAACAGTGCAGCGAAGTGGGGAACAGAGCAGCAAATTGGGGGGGGGCGGGAACAGAGCAGCCAAGGGGAGGAACAGAGCAGTGAGGGGGAAGGAATAGAGCAGCGAAAGGTGGGGGGAATAGAGCAGCAAGGGGGAAATAATGCAGTAAAGGGAGAATAGAGCAGTGAAGGGTGTTAATAGAGCAGTGAAGGGGCGATGATGCAGCAAAGGGGGGAATAGAGCAGCGAAGAGGGAATAGAGCAGCTAAAGGGGGAATAGAGCAGCGAAGGGGCAATAGAGCAGCGAAGGGGGTGCATCGAGCAGCGAAGAGGGTGTATCCAGCAGCAAAGTGGGAGAATCGAGCAGCGAAGGTGTGTATCGAGTAGCGAAGGGGATGCATAGAACAGCGAGGGGAGCGCGTATAGCAGCAAAGGGGAAATGAAGAAGCGAAAGGGAAATGAAACAGCGAAGAGAGCAGCGAAAGGGGGAAGAGAGCAGCGAAGGGGGAAGAGAGCAGCGAAGGGGGAAGGGAGCAGCGAAGGGGGAAGAGAGCAGCGAAGGGAGAAGAGAGCAGCGAAGGGGGAAGAGAGCAGCGAAGTGGGTAGAGAGCGGCTAAGTGGGAAGAGAGCAACGAAAGGAGAAGAGAGCAGCGAAGGGAGAAGAGAGCAGCGAAGGGGGTTGAAGCAGCGAAGAGGGAAGGGAGCAGCGAAGGGGGAAGGGAGCAGCGAAGGGGAAAGGCAGCAGCGATGGGGGAAGAGAGCAGCGAAGGGGGAAGAGAGCAGCGAAGGGAGAAGAGCGCAGCGAATGGGGAAGAGAGCAGCGAAGGGGTAAGAGAGCAGCGAAGTGGGAAGAGAGCAACGAAGGGAGAAGAGAGCAGCAAGGGAGAAGAGAGCAGCGAAGGGGGAAGAGACCAGCGAAGGGGGAAGGGAGCAGCGAAGGTGGAAGGGAGCAGCGAAGGCGGAATAGAGCACCGAAGGGGAAAGGAAGCAGCAAATGGGGGAAGGGAGCAGCGAAGGGGGAAGGGAGCAGCGAAGGCGGAAGGGAGCAGCGAAGGGGGAAGGGAGCAGCGAAGGGGGAAGGAAGCAGCGAAGGGGGTTGAAGCAGCGAAGAGGGAAGGGAGCAGCGAAGGGGGAAGAGAGCAGCAAAGGGGGAAGGGAGCAGCGAAGGGGGAAGGGAGCAGCGAAGGGGGAAGGGAGCAGCGAAGGGGGAAGGGAGCAGCGAAGGGGGTTGAAGCAGCGAAGAGGGAAGGGAGCAGCGAAGGGGGAAGGGAGCAGCGAAGGGGGAAGGCAGCAGCGATGGGGGAAGAGAGCAGCGAAGGGGGATGAGAGCAGCGAATGGGGAAGAGAGCAGCGAAGGGAGAAGAGAGCAGCGAAGGGGGAAGAGAGCAGCGAAGGGGGAAGAGAGCAGCGAAGTGGGAAGAGAGCAACGAAGGGAGAAGAGAGCAGCGAAGGGAGAAGAGAGCAGAGAAGGGGGAAGAGACCAGTGAAGGGGGAAGAGGCCAGCGAAGGGGGAAGGAAACAGCTAAGGTGGAAGAGAGCAGCGAAGGCGGAATAGAGCAGCGAAGGGGAAAGGAAGCAGCAAATGGGGGATGAAGCAATGAATGGGGAATGAAGCAGCGAATGGGGAATGAAGCAGCGAATGGGGATGAAGCAGCGAATGGGGGATGAAGCAGCGAAGGGGGTTGAAGCAGCGAAGGGGGTTGAAGCAGCGAAGGTGGTTGAAGCAGCAAAGGTGAAATAGAACAGCGAAGGGTGAAATAGAGCAGCGAAGGGTGAAATAGAGCAGCGAAGGGGGAAATAGAGCAGCGAAGGGGGAAGAGAGCAGCGAAGGGGGAAGAGAGCAGTGAACGGGAAAGAGAGAAGCGAAGGGGGAAAAGAGCAGCGAAGGGGATTGAAGCAGCGAAGAGGGAAGGGAGCAGCGAAGGGGGAAGGGAGCAGCGAAGGGGAAAGGCAGCAGCGATGGGGGAAGAGAGCAGCGAAGGGGGAAGAGAGCAGCGAAGGGAGAAGAGAGCAGCGAATGGGGAAGAGAGCAGCGAAGGGGGAAGAGAGCAGCGAAGTGGGAAGAGAGCAACGAAGGGAGAAGAGAGAAGCAAGGGAGAAGAGAGCAGCAAAGGGGGAAGAGACCAGCGAAGGGGGAAGGGAGCAGCGAAGGTGGAAGAGAGCAGCGAAGGCGGAATAGAGCAGCGAAGGGGAAAGGAAGCAGCAAATGGGGGAAGGGAGCAGCGAAGGGGGAAGGGAGCAGCGAAGGCGGAAGGGAGCAGTGAAGGGGGATGGGAGCAGCGAAGGGGGAAGGGAGCAGCGAAGGGGGTTGAAGCAGCGAAGAGGGAAGGGAGCAGCGAAGGGGGAAGAGAGCAGCAAAGGGTGAAGGGAGCAGCGAAGGGGGAAGGGAGCAGCGAAGGGGGAAGGGAGCAGCGAAGGGGGAAGGGAGCAGCGAAGGGGGAAGGGTGCAGCGAAGGGGGTTGAAGCAGCGAAGAGGGAAGGGAGCAGCGAAGGGGGAAGGGAGCAGCGAAGGGGGAAGGCAGCAGCGATGGGGGAAGAGAGCAGCGAAGGGGGATGAGAGCAGCGAAGGGGGAAGAGAGCAGCGAAGGGAGAAGAGAGCAGTGAAGGGGGAAGAGAGCAGCGAAGGGGGAAGAGAGCAGCGAAGTGGGAAGACAGCAACGAAGGGAGAAGAGAGCAGCGAAGGGAGAAGAGAGCAGAGAAGGGGGAAGAGACCAGCGAAGGGGGAAGGAAACAGCTAAGGTGGAAGAGAGCAGCGAAGGCGGAATAGAGCAGTGAAGGGGAAAGGAAGCAGCAAATGGGGGATGAAGCAATGAATGGGGAATGAAGCAGCGAATGGGGAATGAAGCAGCGAATGGGGGATGAAGCAGCGAAGGGGGTTGAAGCAGCGAAGGGGGTTGAAGCAGCGAAGGTGGTTGAAGCAGCAAAGGTGAAATAGAACAGCGAAGGGTGAAATAGAGCAGCGAAGGGTGAAATAGAGCAGCGAAGGGGGAAATAGAGCAGCGAAGGGGGAAGAGAGCAGCGAAAGGGGAAGAGAGCAGGGAAGGGGGAAGAGAGCAGCGAAGGGGGAGTATAGCAGCAAAGGGGGAATAAAGCAGCAATGGGGGATAAAGTAGCAATGAGGAATAAATTAGCAAGGGGTGGGGAATAAAGCAGCAAGGGTTGGGAATAAAGCAGCAAGGGGTGGGAATAAACCAGCAATGGGGGGATAAAGCAGCAATGAGGAATAAATTAGCAAGGGGTGGGAATAAAGCAGTGAAGGGGGTGAATAAAGCAGCGGGGAGAATATAGCAGTGAAGGGGAGAATGTTGCAGCAAAGGGGAGAATATAGCCGCGATGGGGGAGAATAGAGCAGCGAAGGGGGGAAGAGAGCAGCGAAGGGGGAAGAGAGCAGCGAAGAGTGAAGAGAGCAGCGAAGGGGGAAGGGAGCAGCGAAAGTGGTAGAGAGCAGCGAAGGGGGAAGGGAGCAGCGAAGGGGGAAGGGAGCAGAGAAGGGGATGGGAGCAGTGAAGGGGGAGGGAGTAGCGAAGGGGGAAGGGAGCAGCGAGGGGGAGGAGAGCAGCGAAGGGGGGAAGGGGAATAGAGCAGTGAAGGGGGGAAGAGAGCAGCGAAGGGGGAAGAGAGCAGCGAAAGGGGAAGAGAGCAGCGAAGGGGAAAGAGAGCAGCGAAGGGGGAAGAGAGCAGCGAAGGGGGAAGGGAGCAGCGAAGGGGGAAGGGAGCAGCGAAGGGGGAAGGGAGCAGCGAAGGGGGAAGGGTGCAGCGAAGGGGGAAGGAAGCAGCGAAGGGGGAAGGCAGCAGCGATGGGGGAAGAGAGCAGAGAAGGAGGAAGAGAGCAGCGAAGGGGGAAGAGAGCAGTGAAGGGAGAAGAGAGCAGCGAAGGGGGAAGAGATCAGCGAAGGGGTAAGAGAGCAACGAAGGGAGAAGAGAGCAGCGAAAGGGGAAGAGACCAGCGAAGGGGGAAGGGAGCAGCGAAGGGGGAAGGGAGCAGCGAAGGGGTAAGGGAGCACCGAAGGTGGAAGATAGCAGCGAAGGCGGAATAGAGCAGCGAAGGGGAAAGGAAGCAGCAAATGGGGGATGAAGCAGTGAATGGGGAATGAAGCAGCGAATGGGGATGAAGCAGCGAATGGGGGATGAAGCAGCGAAGGGGGTTGAAGCAGCGAAGGGGTTGAAGCAGCGAAGGTGGTTGAAGCAGCAAAGGTGAAATAGAGCAGCGAAGGGCGAAATAGAGCAGCGAAGGGGGAAATAGAGCAGCGAAGGGGGAAATAGAGCAGCGAAGGGGGAAGAGAGCAGTGAAGGGGGAAGAGAGCAGCGAAGGGGGAAGAGAGCAGGGAAGGGGGAAGAGAGCAGCGAAGGGGGAAGACAGCAGCGAAGGGGAAGGAAAGCAGTGTGGGGGGGAAAGAAAGCAGCAAGGGGGGAGTAAAGCAGCAAAGGGGGAATAAACCAGCAATGGGGGGATAAAGCGGCAATGAGGAATAAATTAGCAAGGGGTGGGAATAAAGCAGTGAAGGGGGTGAATAAAGCAGCGGGGAGTATATAGCAGTGAAGGGGAGAATGTTGCAGCAAAGGGGAGAATATAGCCGCGATGGGGGAGAATATAGCAGCGAAGGGGGAGAATATAGCTGCGAAGGGGGAGAATTTAGCAGCAAAGGGGGAGAATTTAGCAGCAAAGGGAGGAATAAAGCAGCGAAGAGGAAGTAAAGTAGCAAGATGGGGAAACAGAGTTGCGAAAGGGGGAACAGAGCAGTGAAGGCGGAACAGAGCAGCAAAGAGAGAAACAGTGCAGCGAAGTGGGGAACAGAGCAGCAAATTGGGGGGGGGCGGGAACAGAGCAGCCAAGGGGAGGAACAGAGCAGTGAGGGGGAAGGAATAGAGCAGCGAAAGGTGGGGGGAATAGAGCAGCAAGGGGGAAATAATGCAGTAAAGGGAGAATAGAGCAGTGAAGGGTGTTAATAGAGCAGTGAAGGGGCGATGATGCAGCAAAGGGGGGAATAGAGCAGCGAAGAGGGAATAGAGCAGCTAAAGGGGGAATAGAGCAGCGAAGGGGCAATAGAGCAGCGAAGGGGGTGCATCGAGCAGCGAAGGGGGTGTATCCAGCAGCAAAGTGGGAGAATCGAGCAGCGAAGGTGTGTATCGAGTAGCGAAGGGGATGCATAGAACAGCGAGGGGAGCGCGTATAGCAGCAAAGGGGAAATGAAGAAGCGAAAGGGAAATGAAACAGCGAAGAGAGCAGCGAAAGGGGGAAGAGAGCAGCGAAGGGGGAAGAGAGCAGCGAAGGGGGAAGGGAGCAGCGAAGGGGGAAGAGAGCAGCGAAGGGAGAAGAGAGCAGCGAAGGGGGAAGAGAGCAGCGAAGGGGGTAGAGAGCAGCGAAGTGGGAAGAGAGCAACGAAAGGAGAAGAGAGCAGCGAAGGGAGAAGAGAGCAGCGAAGGGGGAATGGAGCAGCGAAGGGGAAAGAGAGCAGCGAAGGGAGAAGAGAGCAGCGAAGGGGGAATAGAGCAGCGAAGAGGGAATAGAGCAGCTAAAGGCGGAACAGAGCAGCAAAGAGAGAAACAGTGCAGCGAAGTGGGGAACAGAGCAGCAAATGGGGGGGGGGGCGGGAACAGAGCAGCCAAGGGGAGGAACAGAGCAGTGAGGGGGAAGGAATAGAGCAGCGAAAGGTGGGGGGAATAGAGCAGCAAGGGGGAAATAATGCAGTAAAGGGAGAATAGAGCAGTGAAGGGTGTTAATAGAGCAGTGAAGGGGCGATGATGCAGCAAAGGGGGAAATAGAGCAGCGAAGAGGGAATAGAGCAGCTAAAGGGGGAATAGAGCAGCGAAGGGGCAATAGAGCAGCGAAGGGGGTGCATCGAGCAGCGAAGGGGGTGTATCCAGCAGCAAAGTGGGAGAATCGAGCAGCGAAGGTGTGTATCGAGTAGCGAAGGGGATGCATAGAACAGCGAGGGGAGCGCGTATAGCAGCAAAGGGGAAATGAAGAAGCGAAAGGGAAATGAAACAGCGAAGAGAGCAGCGAAAGGGGGAAGAGAGCAGCGAAGGGGGAAGAGAGCAGCGAAAGGGGAAGGGAGCAGCGAAGGGGGAAGAGAGCAGCGAAGGGAGAAGAGAGCAGCGAAGGGGGAAGAGAGCAGCGAAGGGGGTAGAGAGCAGCGAAGTGGGAAGAGAGCAACGAAAGGAGAAGAGAGCAGCGAAGGGAGAAGAGAGCAGCGAAGGGGGAATGGAGCAGCGAAGGGGAAAGAGAGCAGCGAAGGGAGAAGAGAGCAGCGAAGGGGGAATAGAGCAGCGAAGAGGGAATAGAGCAGCTAAAGGGGGAATAGAGCAGCGAAGGGGCAATAGAGCAGCAAAGGGGGTTCATTGAGCAGCGAAGGGGGTGTATCCAGCAGCAAAGTGGGAGAATCGAGCAGCGAAGGGGTGTATCGAGTAGCGAAGGGGATGCATAGAACAGCGAGGGGAGCGTGTATAGCAGTAAAGGGGAAATGAAGAAGCGAAAGGGAAATGAAGCAGCGAAGAGGGAATTGAGCAGCGAAAGGGGGAAGGGGAATAGAGCAGCGAAGGGGGGAAGAGAGCAGCGAAGGGGGAAGAGAGCAGCGAAGGGGGAAGAGAGCAGCGAAGGGGGAAGGGAGCAGCGAAGGGGGAAGAGAGCAGCGAAGGGGAAGAGAGCAGCGAAGGGGAAGGGAGCAGCGAAGGGGGAAGAGAGCAGCGAATGGGGAAGGGAGCAGCAAAGGGGGAAGGGAGCAGAGAAGGGGGAAGGGAGCAGCGAAGGGGGAAGGGAGCAGCGAAGGGGGAAGGGAGCAGCGATGGGGAGGAGAGCAGCAAAGTGGGGAAGGGGAATAGAGCAGCGAAGGGGGGAAGAGAGCAGCGAAGGGGGAAGAGAGCAGCGAAGGGGGAAGAGAGCAGTGAACGGGAAAGCGAGCAGCGAAGTGGGAAGAGAGCAGCAAAGGGGGAAGGGAGCAGCAAAGGGAGAAGGGAGCAGCGAAGGGGGAAGGGAGCAGCGAAGGGGGTTGAATCAGCGAAGAGGGAAGGGAGCAGCGAAGGGGGAAGGGAGCAGCGAAGGGGGAAGAGAGCAGCAAAGGGAGAAGAGAGCAGCGAAGGGGGAAGAGAGCAGCGAAGGGGGAAGAGAGCAGCGAAGTGGGAAGAGAGCAACGAAAGGAGAAGAGAGCAGCGAAGGGAGAAGAGAGCAGCGAAGGGGGAAGAGACCAACGAAGGGGGAAGAGAGCAGCGAAGGTGGAAGAGAGCAGCGAAGGCAGAATAGAGCAGCGAAGGGGAAAGGAAGCAGGAAATGTAGGGATGAAGCAATGAATGGGGAATGAAGCAGCGAATGGGGAATGAAGCAGCGAATGGGGATGAAGCAGCGAATGGGGGATGAAGCAGCGAAGGGGGTTGAAGCAGCGAAGGGGGTTGAAGCAGCGAAGGTGGTTGAAGCAGCAAAGGTGAAATAGAGCAGCGAAGGGGCAATAGAGCAGCAAAGGGGGTTCATCGAGCAGCGAAGGGGGTGTATCCAGCAGCAAAGTGGGAGAATCGAGCAGCGAAGGGGTGTATCGAGTAGCGAAGGGGATGCATAGAACAGCGAGGGGAGCGCGTATAGCAGCAAAGGGGAAATGAAGAAGCGAAAGGGAAATGAAGCAGCGAAGAGGGAAGAGAGCAGCGAAAGGGTGAAGAGAGCAGAGAAGGGGGAAGAGAGCAGCGAAGGGGGAAGGGAGCAGCGAAGGGGGAAGAGAGCAGCGAAGGGAGCAGAGAGCAGCGAAGGGGGAAGAGAGCAGCGAAGGGGGAAGAGAGCAGCGAAGTGGGAAGAGAGCAACGAAAGGAGAAGAGAGCAGCGAAGGGAGAAGAGAGCAGCGAAGGGGGAAGAGACCAGCGAAGGAGGAAGGGAGCAGCGAAGGGGGAAGAGACCAACGAAGTGGGAAGGGAGCAGTGAAGGTGGAAGAGAGCAGCGAAGGCGGAATAGAGCAGCGAAGGGGAAAGGAAGCATCAAATGGGGGATGAAGCAATGAATGGGGAATGAAGCAGCGAATGGGGAATGAAGCAGCGAATGGGGATGAAGCAGCGAATGGGGGATGAAGCAGCGAAGGGGGTTGAAGCAGCGAAGGTGGTTGAAGCAGCAAAGGTGAAATAGAGCAGCGAAGGGTGAAATAGAGCAGCGAAGGGCGAAATAGAGCAGCGAAGGGGGAAATAGAGCAGCGAAGGGGGAAGAGAGCAGCGATGGGGGAAGAGAGCAGCGAAGGGGGAAGAGAGCAGCGAAGAGAGAAGAGAGCAGCGAATGGGGAAGAGAGCAACGAAGGGGGAAGAGAGCAGCGAAGTGGGAAGAGAGCAACGAAGGGAGAAGAGAGCAGCAAGGGAGAAGAGAGCAGCGAAGGGGGGAAGAGAGCAGCGAAGGGGGAAGAGAGCAGCGAAGGGGGACGAGAGCAGTGAACGGGAAAGAGAGAAGCGAAGGGGGAAGAGAGCAGCGAAGGGGGTTGAAGCAGCGAAGAGGGAAGGGAGCAGCGAAGGGGGAAGGGAGCAGCGAAGGGGAAAGGATGCAGCGATGGGGGAAGAGAGCAGCGAAGGGGGAAGAGAGCAGCGAAGGGAGAAGAGCGCAGCGAATGGGGAAGAGAGCAGCGAAGGGGTAAGAGAGCAGCGAAGTGGGAAGAGAGCAACGAAGGGAGAAGAGAGCAGCAAGGGAGAAGAGAGCAGCGAAGGGGGAAGAGACCAGCGAAGGGGGAAGGGAGCAGCGAAGGTGGAAGAGAGCAGCGAAGGCGGAATAGAGCACCGAAGGGGAAAGGAAGCAGCAAATGGGGGAAGGGAGCAGCGAAGGGGGAAGGGAGCAGCGAAGGCGGAAGGGAGCAGCGAAGGGGGAAGGGAGCAGCGAAGGGGGAAGGGAGCAGCGAAGGGGGTTGAAGCAGCGAAGAGGGAAGGGAGCAGCGAAGGGGGAAGAGAGCAGCAAAGGGGGAAGGGAGCAGCGAAGGGGGAAGGGAGCAGCGAAGGGGGAAGGGAGCAGCGAAGGGGGAAGGGAGCAGCAAAGGGGGTTGAAGCAGCGAAGAGGGAAGGGAGCAGCGAAGGGGGAAGGGAGCAGCGAAGGGGGAAGGCAGCAGCGATGGGGGAAGAGAGCAGCGAAGGGGGATGAGAGCAGCGAATGGGGAAGAGAGCAGCGAAGGGAGAAGAGAGCAGCGAAGGGGGAAGAGAGCAGCGAAGGGGGAAGAGAGCAGCGAAGTGGGAAGAGAGCAACGAAGGGAGAAGAGAGCAGCGAAGGGAGAAGAGAGCAGAGAAGGGGGAAGAGACCAGTGAAGGGGGAAGAGGCCAGCGAAGGGGGAAGGAAACAGCTAAGGTGGAAGAGAGCAGCGAAGGCGGAATAGAGCAGCGAAGGGGAAAGGAAGCAGCAAATGGGGGATGAAGCAATGAATGGGGAATGAAGCAGCGAATGGGGAATGAAGCAGCGAATGGGGATGAAGCAGCGAATGGGGGATGAAGCAGCGAAGGGGGTTGAAGCAGCGAAGGGGGTTGAAGCAGCGAAGGTGGTTGAAGCAGCAAAGGTGAAATAGAACAGCGAAGGGTGAAATAGAGCAGCGAAGGGTGAAATAGAGCAGCGAAGGGGGAAATAGAGCAGCGAAGGGGGAAGAGAGCAGCGAAGGGGGAAGAGAGCAGTGAACGGGAAAGAGAGAAGCGAAGGGGGAAAAGAGCAGCGAAGGGGATTGAAGCAGCGAAGAGGGAAGGGAGCAGCGAAGGGGTAAGGGAGCACCGAAGGTGGAAGATAGCAGCGAAGGCGGAATAGAGCAGCGAAGGGGAAAGGAAGCAGCAAATGGGGGATGAAGCAGTGAATGGGGAATGAAGCAGCGAATGGGGATGAAGCAGCGAATGGGGGATGAAGCAGCGAAGGGGGTTGAAGCAGCGAAGGGGTTGAAGCAGCGAAGGTGGTTGAAGCAGCAAAGGTGAAATAGAGCAGCGAAGGGCGAAATAGAGCAGCGAAGGGGGAAATAGAGCAGCGAAGGGGGAAATAGAGCAGCGAAGGGGGAAGAGAGCAGTGAAGGGGGAAGAGAGCAGCGAAGGGGGAAGAGAGCAGGGAAGGGGGAAGAGAGCAGCGAAGGGGGAAGACAGCAGCGAAGGGGAAGGAAAGCAGTGTGGGTGGAAAGAAAGCTGCAAGGGGGGAGTAAAGCAGCAAAGGGGGAATAAACCAGCAATGGGGGGATAAAGCGGCAATGAGGAATAAATTAGCAAGGGGTGGGAATAAAGCAGTGAAGGGGGTGAATAAAGCAGCGGGGAGAATATAGCAGTGAAGGGGAGAATGTTGCAGCAAAGGGGAGAATATAGCCGCGATGGGGGAGAATATAGCAGCGAAGGGGGAGAATATAGCTGCGAAGGGGGAGAATTTAGCAGCAAAGGGGGAGAATTTAGCAGCAAAGGGAGGAATAAAGCAGCGAAGAGGAAGTAAAGTAGCAAGATGGGGAAACAGAGTTGCGAAAGGGGGAACAGAGCAGTGAAGGCGGAACAGAGCAGCAAAGAGAGAAACAGTGCAGCGAAGTGGGGAACAGAGCAGCAAATGGGGGGGGGGCGGGAACAGAGCAGCCAAGGGGAGGAACAGAGCAGTGAGGGGGAAGGAATAGAGCAGCGAAAGGTGGGGGGAATAGAGCAGCAAGGGGGAAATTATGCAGTAAAGGGAGAATAGAGCAGTGAAGGGTGTTAATAGAGCAGTGAAGGGGCGATGATGCAGCAAAGGGGGGAATAGAGCAGCGAAGAGGGAATAGAGCAGCTAAAGGGGGAATAGAGCAGCGAAGGGGCAATAGAGCAGCGAAGGGGGTGCATCGAGCAGCGAAGGGGGTGTATCCAGCAGCAAAGTGGGAGAATCGAGCAGCGAAGGTGTGTATCGAGTAGCGAAGGGGATGCATAGAACAGCGAGGGGAGCGCGTATAGCAGCAAAGGGGAAATGAAGAAGCGAAAGGGAAATGAAACAGCGAAGAGAGCAGCGAAAGGGGGAAGAGAGCAGCGAAGGGGAAAGAGAGCAGCGAAGGGGGAAGGGAGCAGCAAAGGGGGAAGAGAGCAGCGAAGGGAGAAGAGAGCAGCGAAGGGGGAAGAGAGCAGCGAAGGGGGTAGAGAGCAGCGAAGTGGGAAGAGAGCAACGAAAGGAGAAGAGAGCAGCGAAGGGAGAAGAGAGCAGCCAAGGGGGAATGGAGCAGCGAAGGGGAAAGAGAGCAGCGAAGGGAGAAGAGAGCAGCAAAGGGGGAATAGAGCAGCGAAGAGGGAGTAGAGCAGCTAAATGCGGAACAGAGCAGCAAAGAGAGAAACAGTGCAGCGAAGTGGGGAACAGAGCAGCAAATGGGGGGGGGGGCGGCAACAGAGCAGCCAAGGGGAGGAACAGAGCAGTGAGGGGGAAGGAATAGAGCAGCGAAAGGTGGGGGGAATAGAGCAGCAAGGGGGAAATAATGCAGTAAAGGGAGAATAGAGCAGTGAAGGGTGTTAATAGAGCAGTGAAGGGGCGATGATGCAGCAAAGGGGGGAATAGAGCAGCGAAGAGGGAATAGAGCAGCTAAAGGGGGAATAGAGCAGCGAAGGGGCAATAGAGCAGCGAAGGGGGTGCATCGAGCAGCGAAGGGGGTGTATCCAGCAGCAAAGTGGGAGAATCGAGCAGCGAAGGTGTGTATCGAGTAGCGAAGGGGATGCATAGAACAGCGAGGGGAGCGCGTATAGCAGCAAAGGGGAAATGAAGAAGCGAAAGGGAAATGAAACAGCGAAGAGAGCAGCGAAAGGGGGAAGAGAGCAGCGAAGGGGGAAGAGAGCAGCGAAGGGGGAAGGGAGCAGCGAAGGGGGAAGAGAGCAGCGAAGGGAGAAGAGAGCAGCGAAGGGGGAAGAGAGCAGCGAAGGGGGTAGAGAGCAGCGAAGTGGGAAGAGAGCAACGAAAGGAGAAGAGAGCAGCGAAGGGAGAAGAGAGCAGCGAAGGGGGAATGGAGCAGCGAAGGGGAAAGAGAGCAGCGAAGGGAGAAGAGAGCAGCGAAGGGGGAATAGAGCAGCGAAGAGGGAATAGAGCAGCTAAAGGGGGAATAGAGCAGCGAAGGGGCAATAGAGCAGCAAAGGGGGTTCATTGAGCAGCGAAGGGGGTGTATCCAGCAGCAAAGTGGGAGAATCGAGCAGCGAAGGGGTGTATCGAGTAGCGAAGGGGATGCATAGAACAGCGAGGGGAGCGTGTATAGCAGTAAAGGGGAAATGAAGAAGCGAAAGGGAAATGAAGCAGCGAAGAGGGAATTGAGCAGCGAAAGGGGGAAGGGGAATAGAGCAGCGAAGGGGGGAAGAGAGCAGCGAAGGGGGAAGAGAGCAGCGAAGGGGGAAGAGAGCAGCGAAGGGGGAAGGGAGCAGCGAAGGGGGAAGAGAGCAGCGAAGGGGAAGAGAGCAGCGAAGGGGAAGGGAGCAGCGAAGGGGGAAGAGAGCAGCGAATGGGGAAGGGAGCAGCAAAGGGGGAAGGGAGCAGAGAAGGGGGAAGGGAGCAGCGAAGGGGGAAGGGAGCAGCGAAGGGGGAAGGGAGCAGCGATGGGGAGGAGAGCAGCAAAGTGGGGAAGGGGAATAGAGCAGCGAAGGGGGGAAGAGAGCAGCGAAGGGGGAAGAGAGCAGCGAAGGGGGAAGAGAGCAGTGAACGGGAAAGCGAGCAGCGAAGTGGGAAGAGAGCAGCAAAGGGGGAAGGGAGCAGCAAAGGGAGAAGGGAGCAGCGAAGGGGGAAGGGAGCAGCGAAGGGGGTTGAATCAGCGAAGAGGGAAGGGAGCAGCGAAGGGGGAAGGGAGCAGCGAAGGGGGAAGAGAGCAGCAAAGGGAGAAGAGAGCAGCGAAGGGGGAAGAGAGCAGCGAAGGGGGAAGAGAGCAGCGAAGTGGGAAGAGAGCAACGAAAGGAGAAGAGAGCAGCGAAGGGAGAAGAGAGCAGCGAAGGGGGAAGAGACCAACGAAGGGGGAAGAGAGCAGCGAAGGTGGAAGAGAGCAGCGAAGGCAGAATAGAGCAGCGAAGGGGAAAGGAAGCAGGAAATGTAGGGATGAAGCAATGAATGGGGAATGAAGCAGCGAATGGGGAATGAAGCAGCGAATGGGGATGAAGCAGCGAATGGGGGATGAAGCAGCGAAGGGGGTTGAAGCAGCGAAGGGGGTTGAAGCAGCGAAGGTGGTTGAAGCAGCAAAGGTGAAATAGAGCAGCGAAGGGGCAATAGAGCAGCAAAGGGGGTTCATCGAGCAGCGAAGGGGGTGTATCCAGCAGCAAAGTGGGAGAATCGAGCAGCGAAGGGGTGTATCGAGTAGCGAAGGGGATGCATAGAACAGCGAGGGGAGCGCGTATAGCAGCAAAGGGGAAATGAAGAAGCGAAAGGGAAATGAAGCAGCGAAGAGGGAAGAGAGCAGCGAAAGGGTGAAGAGAGCAGAGAAGGGGGAAGAGAGCAGCGAAGGGGGAAGGGAGCAGCGAAGGGGGAAGAGAGCAGCGAAGGGAGCAGAGAGCAGCGAAGGGGGAAGAGAGCAGCGAAGGGGGAAGAGAGCAGCGAAGTGGGAAGAGAGCAACGAAAGGAGAAGAGAGCAGCGAAGGGAGAAGAGAGCAGCGAAGGGGGAAGAGACCAGCGAAGGAGGAAGGGAGCAGCGAAGGGGGAAGAGACCAACGAAGTGGGAAGGGAGCCGCGAAGGTGGAAGAGAGCAGCGAAGGCGGAATAGAGCAGCGAAGGGGAAAGGAAGCAGCAAATGGGGGATGAAGCAATGAATGGGGAATGAAGCAGCGAATGGGGAATGAAGCAGCGAATGGGGATGAAGCAGCGAATGGGGGATGAAGCAGCGAAGGGGGTTGAAGCAGCGAAGGTGGTTGAAGCAGCAAAGGTGAAATAGAGCAGCGAAGGGTGAAATAGAGCAGCGAAGGGCGAAATAGAGCAGCGAAGGGGGAAATAGAGCAGCGAAGGGGGAAGAGACCAGCGAAGGGGAAGAGAGCAGTGAAGGGGGAAGAGAGCAGCGAAGGGGGAAGAGAGCAGGGAAGGGGGAAGAGAGCAGCGAAGGGGAAGACAGCAGCGAAAGGGAAGGAAAGCAGTGTGGGGGGAAAAGAAAGCAGCAAAGAGGGAGTAAAGCAGCAAAGGGGGAATAAAGCAGCAATGGGGGGATAAAGCAGCAATGAGGAATAAATTAGCAAGGGGTGGGGAATAAAGCAGCAAGGGTTGGGAATAAAGCAGCAAGGGGTGGGAATAAAGCAGTGAAGGGGGTGAATAAAGCAGCGGGGAGAAGAAAGCAGTGAAGGGGAGAATGTTGCAGCAAAGGGGGAGAATTTAGTAGCAAAGGGAGGAATAAAGCATCGAAGGGGGAATAAAGTAGTGAAGGGGAAAGTATCGCCATGATGGGGGAGAATAGAGCCGCGAAGAGGGAGAAAATAGCCACGAAGGGGGAGAATTTAGCAGCAAAGGGAGGAATAAAGCAGCGAAAGGGAAGTAAAGTAGCAAGATGGGGAAACAGAGTTGCAAAAGGGGGAACAGTGCAGTGTAGCAGAAACGGAGCAGCAGAGGGGGGAACAGTGCAGCAGAGAGGGAAACAGAGCAGCGTAGGGGAGAACAGAGCAGTGAAGGCGGAACAGAGCAGCGAAGAGGGAAACAGTGCAGCGAAGTGGGGAACAGAGCAGCAAATGGGGGGGGGGGGGCAGGAACAGAGCAGCCAAGGGGAGGAACAGAGCAGTGAGGGGGAAGGAATAGAGCAGCGAAAGGTGCGGGGAATAGAGCAGCAAGGGGGGAATAGAGCAGTAAAGGGGGAATAGAGCAGTGAAGGGTGTTAATAGAGCAGTGAAGGGGCGATGATGCAGCAAAGGGGGGAATAGAGCAGCGAAGAGGGAATAGAGCAGCCAAAGGGGGAATAGAGCAGCGAAGGGGCAATAGAGCAGCAAAGGGGGTTCATCGAGAAGCGAAGGGGGTGTATCCAGCAGCAAAGTGGGAGAATCAAGCAGCGAAGGGGTGTATCGAGTTGCGAAGGGGATGCATAGAACAGCGAGGGGAGCGCGTATAGCAGCAAAGGGGAAATGAAGAAGCGAAAGGGAAATGAAGCAGCGAAGAGGGAAGAGAGCAGCGAAAGGGGGAAGGGGAATAGAGCAGCGAAGGGGGGAAGAGAGGAGCGAAGGGGGAAGAGAGCAGCGAAGGGGGAAGAGAGCAGCAAAGGGGGAAGGGAGCAGCGAAGGAGGAAGAGAGCAGCGAAGGGGAAGGGAACAGCGAAGGGGAAGGGAACAGCGAAGGGGGAAGGGAGCAGCGAAGGGGGAAGGGAGCAGCGAATGGGGATGGGAGCAGAGAAGGGGGAAGGGAGCAGCGAAGGAGGAAGGGAGCAGCGAAGGGGGAAGGGAGCAGCGAGGGGGAGGAGAGCAGCGAAGGGGGGAAGGGGAATAGAGCAGCGAAGGGGGGAAGAGAGCAGCGAAGGGGGAAGAGAGCAGCGAAGGGGGAAGAGAGCAGTGAACGGGAAAGAGAGCAGCGAAATGGGAAGAGAGCAGTAAAGGGGGAAGGGAGCAGCGAAGGGGGAAGGGAGCAGCGAAGGGGGAAGGGAGCAGCAAAGGGGGAAGGGAGCAGCGAAGGGGGTTGAAGCAGCGAAGAGGGAAGGGAGTAGCGAAGGGGGAAGGGAGCAGCGAAGGGGAAAGGCAGCAGCGATGGGGGAAGAGTGCAGCGAAGGGGGAAGAGAGCAGCGAAGGGAGAAGAGAGCAGCGAATGGGGAAGAGAGCAGCGAAGGGGGAAGAGTGCAGCGAAGTGGGAAGAGAGCAACGAAGGGAGAAGAGAGCAGCGAAGTGAGAAGAGAGCAGCGAAGGGGGAAGAGACCAGCGAAGGGGGAAGGGAGCAGCGAAGGTGGAAGAGAGCAGCGAAGGCGGAATAGAGCAGCGAAGGGGAAAGGAAGCAGCAAATGGGGGATGAAGCAATGAATGGGGAATGAAGCAGCGAATGGGGAATGAAGCAGCGAATGGGGATGAAGCAGCGAATGGGGCATGAAGCAGCGAAGGGGGTTGAAGCAGCGAAGGGGGTTGAAGCAGCGAAGGTGGTTGAAGCAGCAAAGGCGAAATAGAGCAGCGAAGGGTGAAATAGAGCAGCGAAGGGGAAATAGAGCAGAGAAGGGGGAAATAGAGCAGCGAAGGAAGAAGAGAGCAGCGAAGGGGGAAGACAGCAGCGAAGGGGGAAGACAGCAGCGAAGGGGAAGGAAAGCAGTGTGGGGGAAAAGAAAGCAGCAAAGGGGGAGTAAAGCAGCAAAGGGGGAATAAAGCAGCAATGGGGGGATAAAGCAGCAATGAGGAATAAATTAGCAAGGGGTGGGGAATAAAGCAGCAAGGGTTGGGAATAACGCAGCAAGTGGTGGGAATAAAGCAGTGAAGTGGGTGAATAAAGCAGCGGGAGAATATAGCAGTGAAGGGGAGAATGTTGCAGCGAAGGGGGAGAATTTAGCAGCAAAGGTAGGAATAAAGCAGCGAAGGGGGAATAAAGTAGTGAAGGGGAGAGTATCGCAATGATGGGGGAGAATATAGCCGCGAAGAGGGAAAAATAGCCACGAAGGGGGAGAATTTAGCAGCAAAGGGAGGAATAAAGCAGCGAAGAGGAAGTAAAGTAGCAAGATGGGGAAACAGAGTTGCAAAAGGGGGAACAGTGCAGTGTAGCGGAAACGGAGCAGCAGAGGGGGGAACAGTGCAGCGGAGGGGGAAACAGAGCAGCGTAGGGGAGAACAGAACAATGAAGGCGGAACAGAGCAGCGAAGAGGGAAACAGTGCAGCGAAGTGGGGAACAGAGCAGCAAATGGGGGGGGGGGGGGGCCGGGAACAGAGCAGCCAAGGGGAGGAACAGAGCAGTGAGGGGGAAGGAATAGAGCAGCGAAAGGTGCGGGGAATAGAGCAGCAAGGGGGGAATAGAGCAGTAAAGGGGGAATAGAGCAGTGAAGGGTGTTAATAGAGCAGTGAAGGGGCGATGATGCAGCAAAGGGGGGAATAGAGCAGCGAAGAGGGAATAGAGCAGCTAAAGGGGGAATAGAGCAGCGAAGGGGCAATTGAGCACCAAAGGGGGTTCATCGAGCAGCGAAGGGGGTGTATCCAGCAGCAAAGTGGGAGAATCGAGCAGTGAAGGGGTGTATCGAGTAGCGAAGAGGATGCATAGAACAGCGAGGGGAGCGCGTATAGCAGCAAAGGGGAAATGAAGAAGCGAAAGGGAAATGAAGCAGCGAAGAGGGAAGAGAGCAGCGAAGGGGTAATAGGGCAGCGAAGGGGGAAGAGAGCAGCGAAGGGGGAAGGGAGCAGCGAAGGGGGTAGAGAGCAGCGAAGGGGAAGGGAGCAGCGAAGGGGGAAGAGAGCAGCGAAGGGGGAAGGGAGCAACGAAGGGGGAAGGTGGCAGAGAAGGGGAAGGGAGCAGCGAAGGGGGAAGGGAGCAGCGAAGGGGGTAGAGAGCAGCGAAGGGGAAGGGAGCAGCGAAGGGGGAAGAGAGCAGCGAAGGGGGAAGGGAGCAGCGAGGGGGAGGAGAGCAGCGAAGGGGGAAAGGGGAATAGAGCAGGGAAGGGGGGAAGAGAGCAGCGAAGGGGGAAGAGAGCAGCGAAGGGGGAAGAGAGCAGTGAACGGGAAAGAGAGAAGCGAAGGGGGAAGAGAGCAGCGAAGGGGGTTGAAGCAGCGAAGAGGGAAGGGAGCAGCGAAGGGGGAAGGGAGCAGCGAAGGGGAAAGGCAGCAGCGATGGGGGAAGAGAGCAGCGAAGGGGGAAGAGAGCAGCGAAGGGAGAAGAGAGCAGCGAATGGGGAACAGAGCAGCGAAGGGGGAAGAGAGCAGCGAAGTGGGAAGAGAGCAACGAAGGGAGAAGAGAGCAGCGAAGGGAGAAGAGAGCAGCGAAGGGGAAGAGACCAGTGAAGGGGGAAGGGAGCAGCGAAGGTGGAAGAGAGCAGCGAAGGCGGAATAGAGCAGCGAAGTGGAAAGGAAGCAGCAAATGGGGGAAGGGAGCAGCGAAGGGGGAAGGGAGCACCCAAGGGGGAAGGGAGCAGCGAAGGGGGAAGGGAGCAGCGAAGGGGGAAGGGAGCAGCGAAGGGGGAAGGGAGCAGCGAAGGGGGAAGGGAGCAGCGAAGGGGGAAGGGAGCAGCGAAGGGGAAAGAGAGCAGCGAAGGGGGAAGAGAGCAGCGAAGGGGGAAGGGAGCAGCGAAGGGGGATGGGAGCAGCGAAGGGGGAAGGGAGCAGCGAAGGGGGAAGGGTGCAGCGAAGGGGGAAGGAAGCAGCTAAGGGGGAAGGCAGCAGCGATGGGGGAAGAGAGCAGAGAAGGAGGAAGAGAGCAGCGAAGGGGGAAGAGAGCAGTGAAGGGAGAAGAGAGCAGCGAAGGGGGAAGAGATCAGCGAAGGGGTAAGAGAGCAACGAAGGGAGAAGAGAGCAGCGAAAGGGGAAGAGACCAGCGAAGGGGGAAGGGAGCAGCGAAGGGGGAAGGGAGCAGCGAAGGGGTAAGGGAGCACCGAAGGTGGAAGATAGCAGCGAAGGCGGAATAGAGCAGCGAAGGGGAAAGGAAGCAGCAAATGGGGGATGAAGCAGTGAATGGGGAATGAAGCAGCGAATGGGGATGAAGCAGCGAATGGGGGATGAAGCAGCGAAGGGGGTTGAAGCAGCGAAGGGGTTGAAGCAGCGAAGGTGGTTGAAGCAGCAAAGGTGAAATAGAGCAGCGAAGGGCGAAATAGAGCAGCGAAGGGGGAAATAGAGCAGCGAAGGGGGAAATAGAGCAGCGAAGGGGGAAGAGAGCAGTGAAGGGGGAAGAGAGCAGCGAAGGGGGAAGAGAGCAGGGAAGGGGGAAGAGAGCAGCGAAGGGGGAAGGCAGCAGCGAAGGGGAAGGAAAGCAGTGTGGGTGGAAAGAAAGCAGCAAGGGGGGAGTAAAGCAGCAAAGGGGGAATAAACCAGCAATGGGGGGATAAAGCGGCAATGAGGAATAAATTAGCAAGGGGTGGGAATAAAGCAGTGAAGGGGGTGAATAAAGCAGCGGGGAGAATATAGCAGTGAAGGGGAGAATGTTGCAGCAAAGGGGAGAATATAGCCGCGATGGGGGAGAATATAGCAGCGAAGGGGGAGAATATAGCTGCGAAGGGGGAGAATTTAGCAGCAAAGGGGGAGAATTTAGCAGCAAAGGGAGGAATAAAGCAGCGAAGAGGAAGTAAAGTAGCAAGATGGGGAAACAGAGTTGCGAAAGGGGGAACAGACAGTGAAGGCGGAACAGAGCAGCAAAGAGAGAAACAGTGCAGCGAAGTGGGGAACAGAGCAGCAAATGGGGGGGGGGGGCGGGAACAGAGCAGCCAAGGGGAGGAACAGAGCAGTGAGGGGGAAGGAATATAGCAGCGAAAGGTGGGGGGAATAGAGCAGCAAGGGGGAAATAATGCAGTAAAGGGAGAATAGAGCAGTGAAGGGTGTTAATAGAGCAGTGAAGGGGCGATGATGCAGCAAAGGGGGGAATAGAGCAGCGAAGAGGGAATAGAGCAACTAAAGGGGGAATAGAGCAGCGAAGGGGCAATAGAGCAGCGAAGGGGGTGCATCGAGCAGCGAAGGGGGTGTATCCAGCAGCAAAGTGGGAGAATCGAGCAGCGAAGGTGTGTATCGAGTAGCGAAGGGGATGCATAGAACAGCGAGGGGAGCGCGTATAGCAGCAAAGGGGAAATGAAGAAGCGAAAGGGAAATGAAACAGCGAAGAGAGCAGCGAAAGGGGGAAGAGAGCAGCGAAGGGGAAAGAGAGCAGCGAAGGGGGAAGGGAGCAGCGAAGGGGGAAGAGAGCAGCGAAGGGAGAAGAGAGCAGCGAAGGGGGAAGAGAGCAGCGAAGGGGGTAGAGAGCAGCGAAGTGGGAAGAGAGCAACGAAAGGAGAAGAGAGCAGCGAAGGGAGAAGAGAGCAGCGAAGGGGGAATGGAGCAGCGAAGGGGAAAGAGAGCAGCGAAGGGAGAAGAGAGCAGCGAAGGGGGAATAGAGCAGCGAAGAGGGAATAGAGCAGCTAAAGGCGGAACAGAGCAGCAAAGAGAGAAACAGTGCAGCGAAGTGGGGAACAGAGCAGCAAATGGGGGGGGGGCGGGAACAGAGCAGCCAAGGGGAGGAACAGAGCAGTGAGGGGGAAAGAATAGAGCAGCGAAAGGTGGGGGGAATAGAGCAGCAAGGGGGAAATAATGCAGTAAAGGGAGAATAGAGCAGTGAAGGGTGTTAATAGAGCAGTGAAGAGGGAATAGAGCAGCTAAAGGGGGAATAGAGCAGCGAAGGGGCAATAGAGCAGCAAAGGGGGTTCATTGAGCAGCGAAGGGGTGTATCGAGTAGCGAAGGGGATGCATAGAACAGCGAGGGGAGCGTGTATAGCAGTAAAGGGGAAATGAAGAAGCGAAAGGGAAATGAAGCAGCGAAGAGGGAATTGAGCAGCGAAAGGGGGAAGGGGAATAGAGCAGCGAAGGGGGGAAGAGAGCAGCGAAGGGGGAAGAGAGCAGCGAAGGGGGAAGAGAGCAGCGAAGGGGGAAGGGAGCAGCGAAGGGGGAAGAGAGCAGCGAAGGGGAAGAGAGCAGCGAAGGGGAAGGGAGCAGCGAAGGGGGAAGAGAGCAGCGAATGGGGAAGGGAGCAGCAAAGGGGGAAGGGAGCAGCGATGGGGAGGAGAGCAGCAAAGGGGGGAAGGGGAATAGAGCAGCGAAGGGGGGAAGAGAGCAGCGAAGGGGGAAGAGAGCAGCGAAGGGGGAAGAGAGCAGTGAACGGGAAAGCGAGCAGCGAAGTGGGAAGAGAGCAGCAAAGGGGGAAGGGAGCAGCAAAGGGAGAAGGGAGCAGCGAAGGGGGAAGGGAGCAGCGAAGGGGGTTGAATCAGCGAAGAGGGAAGGGAGCAGCGAAGGGGGAAGGGAGCAGCGAAGGGGGAAGAGAGCAGCAAAGGGAGAAGAGAGCAGCGAAGGGGGAAGAGAGCAGCGAAGGGGGAAGAGAGCAGCGAAGTGGGAAGAGAGCAACGAAAGGAGAAGAGAGCAGCGAAGGGAGAAGAGAGCAGCGAAGGGGGAAGAGACCAACGAAGGGGGAAGAGAGCAGCGAAGGTGGAAGAGAGCAGCGAAGGCAGAATAGAGCAGCGAAGGGGAAAGGAAGCAGGAAATGTAGGGATGAAGCAATGAATGGGGAATGAAGCAGCGAATGGGGAATGAAGCAGCGAATGGGGATGAAGCAGCGAATGGGGGATGAAGCAGCGAAGGGGGTTGAAGCAGCGAAGGGGGTTGAAGCAGCGAAGGTGGTTGAAGCAGCAAAGGTGAAATAGAGCAGCGAAGGGGCAATAGAGCAGCAAAGGGGGTTCATCGAGCAGCGAAGGGGGTGTATCCAGCAGCAAAGTGGGAGAATCGAGCAGCGAAGGGGTGTATCGAGTAGCGAAGGGGATGCATAGAACAGCGAGGGGAGCGCGTATAGCAGCAAAGGGGAAATGAAGAAGCGAAAGGGAAATGAAGCAGCGAAGAGGGAAGAGAGCAGCGAAAGGGTGAAGAGAGCAGAGAAGGGGGAAGAGAGCAGCGAAGGGGGAAGGGAGCAGCGAAGGGGGAAGAGAGCAGCGAAGGGAGCAGAGAGCAGCGAAGGGGGAAGAGAGCAGCGAAGGGGGAAGAGAGCAGCAAAGTGGGAAGAGAGCAACGAAAGGAGAAGAGAGCAGCGAAGGGAGAAGAGAGCAGCGAAGGGGGAAGAGACCAGCGAAGGAGGAAGGGAGCAGCGAAGGGGGAAGAGACCAACGAAGTGGGAAGGGAGCCGCGAAGGTGGAAGAGAGCAGCGAAGGCGGAATAGAGCAGCGAAGGGGAAAGGAAGCAGCAAATGGGGGATGAAGCAATGAATGGGGAATGAAGCAGCGAATGGGGAATGAAGCAGCGAATGGGGATGAAGCAGCGAATGGGGGATGAAGCAGCGAAGGGGGTTGAAGCAGCGAAGGTGGTTGAAGCAGCAAAGGTGAAATAGAGCAGCGAAGGGTGAAATAGAGCAGCGAAGGGCGAAATAGAGCAGCGAAGGGGGAAATAGAGCAGCGAAGGGGGAAGAGACCAGCGAAGGGGAAGAGAGCAGTGAAGGGGGAAGAGAGCAGCGAAGGGGGAAGAGAGCAGGGAAGGGGGAAGAGAGCAGCGAAGGGGAAGACAGCAGCGAAAGGGAAGGAAAGCAGTGTGGGGGGAAAAGAAAGCAGCAAAGAGGGAGTAAAGCAGCAAAGGGGGAATAAAGCAGCAATGGGGGGATAAAGCAGCAATGAGGAATAAATTAGCAAGGGGTGGGGAATAAAGCAGCAAGGGTTGGGAATAAAGCAGCAAGGGGTGGGAATAAAGCAGTGAAGGGGGTGAATAAAGCAGCGGGGAGAAGAAAGCAGTGAAGGGGAGAATGTTGCAGCAAAGGGGGAGAATTTAGTAGCAAAGGGAGGAATAAAGCATCGAAGGGGGAATAAAGTAGTGAAGGGGAAAGTATCGCCATGATGGGGGAGAATAGAGCCGCGAAGAGGGAGAAAATAGCCACGAAGGGGGAGAATTTAGCAGCAAAGGGAGGAATAAAGCAGCGAAAGGGAAGTAAAGTAGCAAGATGGGGAAACAGAGTTGCAAAAGGGGGAACAGTGCAGTGTAGCAGAAACGGAGCAGCAGAGGGGGGAACAGTGCAGCAGAGAGGGAAACAGAGCAGCGTAGGGGAGAACAGAGCAGTGAAGGCGGAACAGAGCAGCGAAGAGGGAAACAGTGCAGCGAAGTGGGGAACAGAGCAGCAAATGGGGGGGGGGGGGCAGGAACAGAGCAGCCAAGGGGAGGAACAGAGCAGTGAGGGGGAAGGAATAGAGCAGCGAAAGGTGCGGGGAATAGAGCAGCAAGGGGGGAATAGAGCAGTAAAGGGGGAATAGAGCAGTGAAGGGTGTTAATAGAGCAGTGAAGGGGCGATGATGCAGCAAAGGGGGGAATAGAGCAGCGAAGAGGGAATAGAGCAGCCAAAGGGGGAATAGAGCAGCGAAGGGGCAATAGAGCAGCAAAGGGGGTTCATCGAGAAGCGAAGGGGGTGTATCCAGCAGCAAAGTGGGAGAATCAAGCAGCGAAGGGGTGTATCGAGTTGCGAAGGGGATGCATAGAACAGCGAGGGGAGCGCGTATAGCAGCAAAGGGGAAATGAAGAAGCGAAAGGGAAATGAAGCAGCGAAGAGGGAAGAGAGCAGCGAAAGGGGGAAGGGGAATAGAGCAGCGAAGGGGGGAAGAGAGGAGCGAAGGGGGAAGAGAGCAGCGAAGGGGGAAGAGAGCAGCAAAGGGGGAAGGGAGCAGCGAAGGAGGAAGAGAGCAGCGAAGGGGAAGGGAACAGCGAAGGGGAAGGGAACAGCGAAGGGGGAAGGGAGCAGCGAAGGGGGAAGGGAGCAGCGAATGGGGATGGGAGCAGAGAAGGGGGAAGGGAGCAGCGAAGGAGGAAGGGAGCAGCGAAGGGGGAAGGGAGCAGCGAGGGGGAGGAGAGCAGCGAAGGGGGGAAGGGGAATAGAGCAGCGAAGGGGGGAAGAGAGCAGCGAAGGGGGAAGAGAGCAGCGAAGGGGGAAGAGAGCAGTGAACGGGAAAGAGAGCAGCGAAATGGGAAGAGAGCAGTAAAGGGGGAAGGGAGCAGCGAAGGGGGAAGGGAGCAGCGAAGGGGGAAGGGAGCAGCAAAGGGGGAAGGGAGCAGCGAAGGGGGTTGAAGCAGCGAAGAGGGAAGGGAGTAGCGAAGGGGGAAGGGAGCAGCGAAGGGGAAAGGCAGCAGCGATGGGGGAAGAGAGCAGCGAAGGGGGAAGAGAGCAGCGAAGGGAGAAGAGAGCAGCGAATGGGGAAGAGAGCAGCGAAGGGGGAAGAGTGCAGCGAAGTGGGAAGAGAGCAACGAAGGGAGAAGAGAGCAGCGAAGTGAGAAGAGAGCAGCGAAGGGGGAAGAGACCAGCGAAGGGGGAAGGGAGCAGCGAAGGTGGAAGAGAGCAGCGAAGGCGGAATAGAGCAGCGAAGGGGAAAGGAAGCAGCAAATGGGGGATGAAGCAATGAATGGGGAATGAAGCAGCGAATGGGGAATGAAGCAGCGAATGGGGATGAAGCAGCGAATGGGGCATGAAGCAGCGAAGGGGGTTGAAGCAGCGAAGGGGGTTGAAGCAGCGAAGGTGGTTGAAGCAGCAAAGGCGAAATAGAGCAGCGAAGGGTGAAATAGAGCAGCGAAGGGGAAATAGAGCAGAGAAGGGGGAAATAGAGCAGCGAAGGAAGAAGAGAGCAGCGAAGGGGGAAGACAGCAGCGAAGGGGGAAGACAGCAGCGAAGGGGAAGGAAAGCAGTGTGGGGGAAAAGAAAGCAGCAAAGGGGGAGTAAAGCAGCAAAGGGGGAATAAAGCAGCAATGGGGGGATAAAGCAGCAATGAGGAATAAATTAGCAAGGGGTGGGGAATAAAGCAGCAAGGGTTGGGAATAACGCAGCAAGTGGTGGGAATAAAGCAGTGAAGTGGGTGAATAAAGCAGCGGGAGAATATAGCAGTGAAGGGGAGAATGTTGCAGCGAAGGGGGAGAATTTAGCAGCAAAGGTAGGAATAAAGCAGCGAAGGGGGAATAAAGTAGTGAAGGGGAGAGTATCGCAATGATGGGGGAGAATATAGCCGCGAAGAGGGAAAAATAGCCACGAAGGGGGAGAATTTAGCAGCAAAGGGAGGAATAAAGCAGCGAAGAGGAAGTAAAGTAGCAAGATGGGGAAACAGAGTTGCAAAAGGGGGAACAGTGCAGTGTAGCGGAAACGGAGCAGCAGAGGGGGGAACAGTGCAGCGGAGGGGGAAACAGAGCAGCGTAGGGGAGAACAGAACAATGAAGGCGGAACAGAGCAGCGAAGAGGGAAACAGTGCAGCGAAGTGGGGAACAGAGCAGCAAATGGGGGGGGGGCCGGGAACAGAGCAGCCAAGGGGAGGAACAGAGCAGTGAGGGGGAAGGAATAGAGCAGCGAAAGGTGCGGGGAATAGAGCAGCAAGGGGGGAATAGAGCAGTAAAGGGGGAATAGAGCAGTGAAGGGTGTTAATAGAGCAGTGAAGGGGCGATGATGCAGCAAAGGGGGGAATAGAGCAGCGAAGAGGGAATAGAGCAGCTAAAGGGGGAATAGAGCAGCGAAGGGGCAATTGAGCACCAAAGGGGGTTCATCGAGCAGCGAAGGGGGTGTATCCAGCAGCAAAGTGGGAGAATCGAGCAGTGAAGGGGTGTATCGAGTAGCGAAGAGGATGCATAGAACAGCGAGGGGAGCGCGTATAGCAGCAAAGGGGAAATGAAGAAGCGAAAGGAAATGAAGCAGCGAAGAGGGAAGAGAGCAGCGAAGGGGTAATAGGGCAGCGAAGGGGGAAGAGAGCAGCGAAGGGGGAAGGGAGCAGCGAAGGGGGTAGAGAGCAGCGAAGGGGAAGGGAGCAGCGAAGGGGGAAGAGAGCAGCGAAGGGGGAAGGGAGCAACGAAGGGGGAAGGTGGCAGAGAAGGGGAAGGGAGCAGCGAAGGGGGAAGGTAGCAGCGAAGGGGGAAGGGAGCAGCGAGGGGGAGGAGAGCAGCGAAGGGGGAAAGGGGAATAGAGCAGGGAAGGGGGGAAGAGAGCAGCGAAGGGGGAAGAGAGCAGCGAAGGGGGAAGAGAGCAGTGAACGGGAAAGAGAGAAGCGAAGGGGGAAGAGAGCAGCGAAGGGGGTTGAAGCAGCGAAGAGGGAAGGGAGCAGCGAAGGGGGAAGGGAGCAGCGAAGGGGAAAGGCAGCAGCGATGGGGGAAGAGAGCAGCGAAGGGGGAAGAGAGCAGCGAAGGGAGAAGAGAGCAGCGAATGGGGAACAGAGGAGCGAAGGGGGAAGAGAGCAGCGAAGTGGGAAGAGAGCAACGAAGGGAGAAGAGAGCAGCGAAGGGAGAAGAGAGCAGCGAAGGGGGAAGAGACCAGCGAAGGGGGAAGGGAGCAGCGAAGGTGGAAGAGAGCAGCGAAGGCGGAATAGAGCAGCGAAGTGGAAAGGAAGCAGCAAATGGGGGAAGGGAGCAGCGAAGGGGGAAGGGAGCACCCAAGGGGGAAGGGAGCAGCGAAGGGGGAAGGGAGCAGCGAAGGGGGAAGGGAGCAGCGAAGGGGGAAGGGAGCAGCGAAGGGGGAAGGGAGCAGCGAAGGGGGAAGGGAGCTGCGAAGGGGGAAGGGAGCAGCGAGGAGGAGGAGAGCAGCGAAGGGTGAAGGGGAATAGAGCAGTGAAGGGGGGAAGAGAGCAGCGAAGGGGAAAGAGAGCAGCGAAGGGGGAAGGGAGCAGCGAAGGGGGAAGGGAGCAGCGAAGGGGGAAGGGAGCAGCGAAGGGGAAGGGTGCAGCGAAGGGGGAAGGAAGCAGCGAAGGGGGAAGGCAGCAGCGATGGGGGAAGAGAGCAGAGAAGGAGGAAGAGAGCAGCGAAGGGGGAAGAGAGCAGCGAAGGGAGAAGAGAGCAGCGAAGGGGGAAGAGAGCAGCGAAGGGGTAAGAGAGCAGCGAAGGGGGAAGAGAGCAACGAAGGGAGAAGAGAGCAGCGAAGGGAGAAGAGAGCAGCGAAGGGGGAAGAGACCAGCGAAGGGGAAAGGAAGCAGCAAATGGGGGATGAAGCAGTGAATGGGGAATGAAGCAGCGAATGGGGATGAAGCAGCGAAGGGGGTTGAAGCAGCGAAGGGGGTTGAAGCAGCGAAGGTGGTTGAAGCAGCAAAGGTGAAATAGAGCAGCGAAGCGCGAAATAGAGCAGCGAAGGGGGAAATAGAGCAGCGAAGGGGGAAATAGAGCAGCGAAGGGGAAATAGAGCAGCGAAGGGGGAAGAGAGCAGCGAAGGGGGAAGACAGCAGTGAAGGGGGAAGAGAGCAGTGAAGGGGGAAGAGAGCAGGGAAGGGGGAAGAGAGCAGCGAAGGGGGAAGACAGCAGCGAAGGGGAAGGAAAGCAGTGTGGGGGTGAAAGAAAGCAGCAAGGGGGGAGTAAAGCAGCAAAGGGGGAATAAACCAGCAATGGGGGGATAAAGCAGCAATGAGGAATAAATTAGCAAGGGGTGGGAATAAAGCAGTGAAGGGGGTGAATAAAGCAGCGGGGAGTATATAGCAGTGAAGGGGAGAATGTTGCAGCAAAGGGGAGAATATAGCCGCGAAGGGGGAGAATATAGCAGCGAAGGGGGAGAATATAGCTGCGAAGGGGGAGAATTTAGCAGCAAAGGGGGAGAATTTAGCAGCAAAGGGAGGAATAAAGCAGCGAAGAGGAAGTAAAGTAGCAAGATGGGGAAACATAGTTGCGAAAGGGGGAACAGTGCAGTGAAGCGGAAACGGAGCAGCAGAGGGGGAAAATGTGCAGCGGAGGGAGAAACAGAGCAGCGTAGGGGAGAACAGAGCAGTGAAGTCGGAACAGAGCAGCGAAGAGGGAAACAGTGCAGCGAAGTGGGGAACAGAGCAGCGAAAGGTGGGGGGAATAGAGCAGCAAGGGGGGAATAATGCAGTAAAGGGAGAATAGAGCAGTGAAGGGTGTTAATAGAGCAGTGAAGGGGCGATGATGCAGCAAAGGGGGGAATAGAGCAGCGAAGAGGGAATAGAGCAGCTAAAGGGGGAATAGAGCAGCGAAGGGGCAATAGAGCAGCGAAGGGGGTGCATCGAGCAGCGAAGTGGGTGTATTGAGCAGCGAAGTGGGAGAATCGAGCAGCGAAGGGGTGCATCGAGTAGCGAAGGTGATGCATAGAACAGCGAGGGGAGCGCGTATAGCACCAAAGGGGAAATGAAGAAGCGAAAGGGAAATGAAGCTGCGAAGAGGGAAGAGAGCATTGAAAGGGGGAAGGGGAATAGAGCAGCAAAGGGGGGAAGAGAGCAGCGAAGGGGGAAGAGAGCAGCGAAGGGGGAAGAGAGCAGCGAAGGGGGAATGGAGCAGCGAAGGGGGAAGGGAGCAGCGAAGGGGGAAGGGAGCAGCGAAGGGGAAGGGAGCAGCGAAGGGGGAAGGGAGCAGCGAAGGGGGAAGGGAGCAGCGAAGGGGGAAGGGAGCAGCGAAGGGGGAAGTGAGCAGCGAAGGGGGAAGGGAGCAGCGAAGGGGGAAGGGTGCAGCGAGGAGGAGGAGAGCAGCGAAGGGGGGAAGGGGAATAGAGCAGTGAAGGGGAAGAGAGCAGCGAAGGGGGAAGAGAGCAGCGAAGGGGGAAGAGAGCAGCGAAGGGGAAAGAGAGCAGCGAAGGGGGATGAAGCAGCGAATGGGGGATGAAGCAGCGAAGGGGGTTGAAGCAGCAAAGGTGATATAGAGCAGCGAAGGGCGAAATAGAGCAGCGAAGGGGGAAATAGAGCAGCGAAGGGGGAAGAGAGCAGGGAAGGGGGAAGAGAGCAGCGAAGGGGGAAGACAGCAGCGAAGGGGAAGGAATGCAGTGTGGGGGAAAAGAAAGCAGCAAAGGGGGAGTAAAGCAGCAAAGGGGGAATAAAGCAGCAATGGGGGGATAAAGCAGCAATGAGGAATAAATTAGCAAGGGGTGGGGAATAAAGCAGCAAGGGTTGGAATAAAGCAGCAAGTGGTGGGAATAAAGCAGTGAAGGGGGTGAATAAAGCAGCGGGGAGAATATAGCAGTGAAGGGGAGAATGTTGCAGCGAAGGGGGAGAATTTAGCAGCAAAGGGAGGAATAAAGCAGCGAAGGGGGAATAAAGTACTGAAGGGGAGAGTATCGCAATGATGGGGGTGAATATAGCCGCGAAGAGGGAAAAATAGCCACGAAGAGGGAGAATTTAGCAGCAAAGGGAGGAATAAAGCAGCGAAGAGGAAGTAAAGTAGCAAGATGGGGAAACAGAGTTGCAAAAGGGGGAACAGTGCAGTGTAGCAGAAACGGAGCAGCAGAGGGGTGAACAGTGCAGCGGAGGGGGGAAACAGAGCAGCGTAGGGGAGAACAGAGCAGTGAAGGCGGAACAGAGCAGCGAAGAGGGAAACAGTGCAGCGAAGTGGGGAACAGAGCAGCAAATGGGGGGGGGGGCCGGGAACAGAGCACCCAAGGGGAGGAACAGAGCAGTGAGGGGGAAGGAATAGAGCAGCGAAAGGTGCGGGGAATAGAGCAGCAAGGGGGCAATAGAGCAGTAAAGGGGGAATAGAGCAGTGAAGGGTGTTAATAGAGCAGTGAAGGGGCGATGATGCAGCAAAGGGGGGAATAGAGCAGCGAAGAGGGAATAGAGCAGCTAAAGGGGGAATAGAGCAGCGAAGGGGCAATAGAGCAGCAAAGGGGGTTCATCGAGCAGCGAAGGGGGTGTATCCAGCAGCAAAGTGGGAGAATCGAGCAGCGAAGGGGTGTACCGAGTAGCGAAGGGGATGCATAGAACAGCGAGGGGAGCGCGTATAGCAGCAAATGGGAAATGAAGAAGCGAAAGGGAAATGAAGCAGCGAAGAGGGAAGAGAGCAGCGAAAGGGGGAATGGGAATAGAGCAGCGAAGGGGGGAAGAGAGCAGCGAAGGGGGAAGAGAGCAGCGAAGGGGGAAGAGAGCAGCGAAGGGGGAAGGGAGCAGCGAAGGGGGAAGAGAGCAGCGAAGGGGGAAGGGAGCAGCGAAGGGGGAAGGGAGCAGAGAAGGGGGAAGGGAGCAGCGAAGGTGGAGGGAGCAGCGAAGGGGGAAGGGAGCAGCGAGGGGGAGGAGAGCAGCGAAGGGGGGAAGGGGAATAGAGCAGCGAAGCGGGGAAGAGAGCAGCGAAGGGGGAAGAGAGCAGCGAAGGGGGAAGAGAGCAGTGAACGGGAAAGAGAGAAGCGAAGGGGGAAGAGAGCAGCGAAGGGGGTTGAAGCAGCGAAGAGGGAAGGGAGCAGCGAAGGGGGAAGGGAGCAGCGAAGGGGAAAGGCAGCAGCGATGGGGGAAGAGAGCAGCGAAGGGGGAAGACAGCAGCGAAGGGAGAAGAGTGCAGTGAAGGGGGAAGAGAGCAGCGAAGGGGGAAGAGAGCAGCGAAGGGGGAATGGAGCAGCGAAGGGAGAAGAGAGCAGCGAAGGGGGAAGAGAGCAGCGAAGGGGGAAGAGAGCAGCAAAGTGGGAAGAGAGCAACGAAGGGAGAAGAGAGCAGCGAAGGGAGAAGAGAGCAGAGAAGGGGGAAGAGACCAGCGAAGGGGGAAGGAAACAGCGAAGGTGGAAGAGAGCAGCGAAGGCGGAATAGAGCAGCGAAGGGGAAAGGAAGCATCAAATGGGGGATGAAGCAATGAATGGGGAATGAAGCAGCGAATGGGGAATGAAGCAGCGAATGGGGATGAAGCAGCGAATGGGGGATGAAGCAGCGAAGGGGGTTGAAGCAGCGAAGGGGGTTGAAGCAGCGAAGGTGTTTGAAGCAGCAAAGGTGAAATAGAACAGCGAAGGGTGAAATAGAGCAGCGAAGGGTGAAATAGAGCAGCGAAGGGGGAAGAGAGCAGCGAAAGGGGAAGAGAGCAGGGAAGGGGGAAGAGAGCAGCGAAGGGGGAAGAGCAGCGAAGAGGAAGGAAAGCAGTGTGGGGGGGAAAGAAAGCAGCAAAGGTGGAGTAAAGCAGCAAAGGGGGAATAAAGCAGCAATGGGGGGATAAAGCAGCAATGAGGAATAAATTAGAAAGGGGTGGGGAATAAAGCAGCAAGGGTTGGGAATAAAGCAGCAAGGGGTGGGAATAAAGCAGTGAAGTGGGTGAATAAAGCAGCGGGGAGAATATAGCAGTGAAGGGGAGAATGTTGCAGCGAAGGGGGAGAATTTAGCAGCAAAGTGAGGAATAAAGCAGCGAAGGGGGAATAAAGTAGTGAAGGGGAGAGTATCGCCATGATGGGGGAGAATATAGCCGCGAAGAGGGAGAAAATAGCCACGAAGGGGGAGAATTTAGCAGCAAAGGGAGGAATAAAGCAGCGAAGAGGAAGTAAAGTAGCAAGATGGGGAATCAGAGTTGCAAAAGGGGGAACAGTGCAGTGTAGCAGAAACGGAGCAGCAGAGGGGGGAACCGTGGAGCGGAGGTGAAAACAGAGCAGCGTAGGGGAGAACAGAGCAGTGAAGGCGGAACAGTGCAGCGAAGAGGGAAACAGTGCTGCGAAGTGGGGAACAGAGCAGCAAATGGCGGGGGTGGCGGGAACAGAGCAGCCAAGGGGAGGAACAGAGCAGTGAGGGGGAAGGAATAGAGCAGCGAAAGGTGCGGGGAATAGAGCAGCAATGGGGGAATAGAGCAGTAAAGGGGGAATAGAGCAGTGAAGGGTGTTAATAGAGCAGTGAAGGGGCGATCATGCAGCAAAGGGGGGAATAGAGCAGCGAAGAGGGAATAGAGCAGCTCAAGGGGGAATAGAGCAGCGAAGGGGCAATAGAGCATCGTAGGGGGTGCATCGAGCAGCGAAGCGGGTGTATTCAGCAGCGAAGTGGGAGAATCGAGCAGCGAAGGGGTGCATCGAGTAGCGAAGGTGATGCATAGAACAGCGAGGGCAGCGCATATAGCACCAAAGGGGAAATGAAGAAGCGAAAGGGAAATGAAGCTGCGAAGAGGGAAGAGAGCAGCGAAAGGGGGATGGGGAATAGAGCAGCGAAGGGGGGAAGAGAGCAGCGAAGGGGGAAGAGAGCAGCGAAGGGGGAAGAGAGCAGCGAAGGGGGAATGGAGCAGCGAAGGGGGAAGGGAGCAGCGAAGGGGGAAGGGAGCAGCGAAGGGGAAGGGAGCAGCGAAGGGGGAAGGGAGCAGCGAAGGGGGAAGGGAGCAGCGAAGGGGGAAGGGAGCAGCGAGGAGGAGGAGAGCAGCGAAGGGGGGAAGGGGAATAGAGCAGTGAAGGAGGGAAGAGAGCAGCGAAGGGGGAAGAGAGCAGCGAAGGGGAAGAGAGCAGCGAAGGGGAAGAGAGCAGCGAAGGGGAAAGAGAGCAGCGAAGGGGGAAGAGAGCAGCGAAGGGGGAAGGGAGCAGTGAAGGGGGAAGGGAGCAGCGAAGGGGGAAGGGAGCAGCAAAGGGGGAAGGGAGCAGCGAAGGGGGAAGGAAGCAGCGAAGGGGGAAGGCAGCAGCGATGGGGGAAGAGAGCAGAGAAGGAGGAAGAGAGCAGCGAACGGGGAAGAGAGCAGCGAAGGGAGAAGAGAGCAGCGAAGGGGGAAGAGAGCAGCGAAGGGGGAAGAGAGCAGCGAAGGGGGAAGAGAGCAACGAAGGGAGAAGAGAGCAGCGAAGGGAGAAGAGAGCAGCGAAGGGGGAAGGGAGCAGTGAAGGGGGAAGGGAGCAGCGAAGGGGTAAGGGAGCACCGAAGGTGGAAGAGAGCAGCGAAGGCGGAATAGAGCAGCGAAGGGGAAAGGAAGCAGCAAATGGGGGATGAAGCAGTGAATGGGGAATGAAGCAGCGAATGGGGATGAAGCAGCGAATGGGGAATGAAGCAGCGAAGGGGGTTGAAGCAGCGAAGGGGGTTGAAGCAGCGAAGGTGGTTGAAGCAGCAAAGGTGAAATAGAGCAGCGAAGGGCGAAATAGAGCAGCGAAGGGGGAAATAGAGCAGCGAAGGGGGAAATAGAGCAGCGAAGGGGGAAGAGAGCAGTGAAGGGGGAAGAGAGCAGCGAAGGGGAAGAGAGCAGGGAAGGGGGAAGAGAGCAGGGAAGGGGGAAGAGAGCAGCAAAGGGGGATGACAGCAGCGAAGGGGAAGGAAAGCAGTGTGGGGGGGAAAGAAAGCAGCAAGGGGGGAGTAAAGCAGCAATGAGGAATAAATTAGCAAGGGGTGGGAATAAAGCAGTGAAGGGGGTGAATAAAGCAGCGGGGAGAATATAGCAGTGAAGGGGAGAATGTTGCAGCAAAGGGGAGAATATAGCCGCGATGGGGGAGAATAGTGCAGCGAAGGGGGGAAGAGAGCAGCGAAGGGGGAAGAGAGCAGCGAAGGGGGAAGAGAGCAGCGAAGGGGGAAGGGAGCAGCGAAGGGGGAAGAGAGCAGCGAAGGGGGAAGGGAGCAGCGAAGGGGAAGGGAGCAGAGAAGCGGGAAGGGAGCAGCGAAGGGGGAGGGAGTAGCGAAGGGGGAAGGGAGCAGCGAGGGGGAGGAGAGCAGCGAAGGGGGGAAGGGGAATAGAGCAGCGAAGCGGGGAAGAGAGCAGCGAAGGGGGAAGAGAGCAGCGAAGGGGGAAGAGAGCAGTGAACGGGAAAGAGAGAAGCGAAGGGGAAGAGAGCAGCGAAGGGGGTTGAAGCAGCGAAGAGGGAAGGGAGCAGCGAAGGGGGAAGGGAGCAGCGAAGGGGAAAGGCAGCAGCGATGGGGGAAGAGAGCAGCGAAGGGGAAAGGAAGCATCAAATGGGGGATGAAGCAATGAATGGGGAATGAAGCAGCGAATGGGGAATGAAGCAGTGAATGGGGATGAAGCAGCGAATGGGGGATGAAGCAGCGAAGGGGGTTGAAGCAGCGAAGGGGGTTGAAGCAGCGAAGGTGTCTGAAGCAGCAAAGGTGAAATAGAACAGCGAAGGGTGAAATAGAGCAGCGAAGGGTGAAATAGAGCAGCGAAGGGGGAAGAGAGCAGCGAAAGGGGAAGAGAGCAGGGAAGGGGGAAGAGAGCAGCGAAGGGGGAAGACAGCAGCGAAGAGGAAGAAAAGCAGTGTGGGGGGGAAAGAAAGCAGCAAAGGTGGAGTAAAGCAGCAAAGGGGGAATAAAGCAGCAATGGGGGGATAAAGCAGCAATGAGGATAAATTAGAAAGGGGTGGGGAATAAAGCAGCAAGGGTTGGGAATAAAGCAGCAAGGGGTGGGAATAAAGCAGTGAAGGGGGTGAATAAAGCAGCGGGGAGAATATAGCAGTGAAGGGGAGAATGTTGCAGCGAAGGGGGAGAATTTAGCAGCAAAGTGAGGAATAAAGCAGCGAAGGGGGAATAAAGTAGTGAAGGGGAGAGTATCGCCATGATGGGGGAGAATATAGCCGCGAAGAGGGAGAAAATAGCCACGAAGGGGGAGAATTTAGCAGCAAAGGGAGGAATAAAGCAGCGAAGAGGAAGTAAAGTAGCAAGATGGGGAATCAGAGTTGCAAAAGGGGGAACAGTGCAGTGTAGCAGAAACGGAGCAGCAGAGGGGGGAACCGTGGAGCGGAGGTGAAAACAGAGCAGCGTAGGGGAGAACAGAGCAGTGAAGGCGGAACAGTGCAGCGAAGAGGGAAACAGTGCTGCGAAGTGGGGAACAGAGCAGCAAATGGCGGGGGTGGCGGGAACAGAGCAGCCAAGGGGAGGAACAGAGCAGTGAGGGGGAAGGAATAGAGCAGCGAAAGGTGCGGGGAATAGAGCAGCAATGGGGGAATAGAGCAGTAAAGGGGGAATAGAGCAGTGAAGGGTGTTAATAGAGCAGTGAAGGGGCGATCATGCAGCAAAGGGGGGAATAGAGCAGCGAAGAGGGAATAGAGCAGCTCAAGGGGGAATAGAGCAGCGAAGGGGCAATAGAGCATCGTAGGGGGTGCATCGAGCAGCGAAGCGGGTGTATTCAGCAGCGAAGTGGGAGAATCGAGCAGCGAAGGGGTGCATCGAGTAGCGAAGGTGATGCATAGAACAGCGAGGGCAGCGCATATAGCACCAAAGGGGAAATGAAGAAGCGAAAGGGAAATGAAGCTGCGAAGAGGGAAGAGAGCAGCGAAAGGGGGATGGGGAATAGAGCAGCGAAGGGGGGAAGAGAGCAGCGAAGGGGGAAGAGAGCAGCGAAGGGGGAAGAGAGCAGCGAAGGGGGAATGGAGCAGCGAAGGGGGAAGGGAGCAGCGAAGGGGGAAGGGAGCAGCGAAGGGGAAGGGAGCAGCGAAGGGGGAAGGGAGCAGCGAAGGGGGAAGGGAGCAGCGAAGGGGGAAGGGAGCAGCGAGGAGGAGGAGAGCAGCGAAGGGGGGAAGGGGAATAGAGCAGTGAAGGAGGGAAGAGAGCAGCGAAGGGGGAAGAGAGCAGCGAAGGGGAAGAGAGCAGCGAAGGGGAAGAGAGCAGCGAAGGGGAAAGAGAGCAGCGAAGGGGGAAGAGAGCAGCGAAGGGGGAAGGGAGCAGTGAAGGGGGAAGGGAGCAGCGAAGGGGGAAGGGAGCAGCAAAGGGGGAAGGGAGCAGCGAAGGGGGAAGGAAGCAGCGAAGGGGGAAGGCAGCAGCGATGGGGGAAGAGAGCAGAGAAGGAGGAAGAGAGCAGCGAACGGGGAAGAGAGCAGCGAAGGGAGAAGAGAGCAGCGAAGGGGGAAGAGAGCAGCGAAGGGGGAAGAGAGCAGCGAAGGGGGAAGAGAGCAACGAAGGGAGAAGAGAGCAGCGAAGGGAGAAGAGAGCAGCGAAGGGGGAAGGGAGCAGTGAAGGGGGAAGGGAGCAGCGAAGGGGTAAGGGAGCACCGAAGGTGGAAGAGAGCAGCGAAGGCGGAATAGAGCAGCGAAGGGGAAAGGAAGCAGCAAATGGGGGATGAAGCAGTGAATGGGGAATGAAGCAGCGAATGGGGATGAAGCAGCGAATGGGGAATGAAGCAGCGAAGGGGGTTGAAGCAGCGAAGGGGGTTGAAGCAGCGAAGGTGGTTGAAGCAGCAAAGGTGAAATAGAGCAGCGAAGGGCGAAATAGAGCAGCGAAGGGGGAAATAGAGCAGCGAAGGGGGAAATAGAGCAGTGAAGGGGGAAGAGAGCAGTGAAGGGGGAAGAGAGCAGCGAAGGGGAAGAGAGCAGGGAAGGGGGAAGAGAGCAGGGAAGGGGGAAGAGAGCAGCAAAGGGGGAAGACAGCAGCGAAGGGGAAGGAAAGCAGTGTGGGGGGGAAAGAAAGCAGCAAGGGGGGAGTAAAGCCGCAAGGGGGAATAAACCAGCAATGGGGGGATAAAGCAGCAATGAGGAATAAATTAGCAAGGGGTGGGAATAAAGCAGTGAAGGGGGTGAATAAAGCAGCGGGGAGAATATAGCAGTGAAGGGGAGAATGTTGCAGCAAAGGGGAGAATATAGCCGCGATGGGGGAGAATAGTGCAGCGAAGGGGGGAAGAGAGCAGCGAAGGGGGAAGAGAGCAGCGAAGGGGGAAGAGAGCAGCGAAGGGGGAAGGGAGCAGCGAAGGGGGAAGAGAGCAGCGAAGGGGGAAGGGAGCAGCGAAGGGGAAGGGAGCAGAGAAGGGGGAAGGGAGCAGCGAAGGGGGAGGGAGTAGCGAAGGGGGAAGGGAGCAGCGAGGGGGAGGAGAGCAGCGAAGGGGGGAAGGGGAATAGAGCAGCGAAGCGGGGAAGAGAGCAGCGAAGGGGGAAGAGAGCAGCGAAGGGGGAAGAGAGCAGTGAACGGGAAAGAGAGAAGCGAAGGGGAAGAGAGCAGCGAAGGGGGTTGAAGCAGCGAAGAGGGAAGGCAGCAGCAAAGGGGGAAGGGAGCAGCGAAGGGGAAAGGCAGCAGCGATGGGGGAAGAGAGCAGCGAAGGGGAAAGGAAGCATCAAATGGGGGATGAAGCAATGAATGGGGAATGAAGCAGCGAATGGGGAATGAAGCAGTGAATGGGGATGAAGCAGCGAATGGGGGATGAAGCAGCGAAGGGGGTTGAAGCAGCGAAGGTGTCTGAAGCAGCAAAGGTGAAATAGAACAGCGAAGGGTGAAATAGAGCAGCGAAGGGTGAAATAGAGCAGCGAAGGGGGAAGAGAGCAGCGAAAGGGGAAGAGAGCAGGGAAGGGGGAAGAGAGCAGCGAAGGGGGAAGACAGCAGCGAAGAGGAAGAAAAGCAGTGTGGGGGGGAAAGAAAGCAGCAAAGGTGGAGTAAAGCAGCAAAGGGGGAATAAAGCAGCAATGGGGGGATAAAGCAGCAATGAGGATAAATTAGAAAGGGGTGGGGAATAAAGCAGCAAGGGTTGGGAATAAAGCAGCAAGGGGTGGGAATAAAGCAGTGAAGGGGGTGAATAAAGCAGCGGGGAGAATATAGCAGTGAAGGGGAGAATGTTGCAGCGAAGGGGGAGAATTTAGCAGCAAAGTGAGGAATAAAGCAGCGAAGGGGGAATAAAGTAGTGAAGGGGAGAGTATCGCCATGATGGGGGAGAATATAGCCGCGAAGAGGGAGAAAATAGCCACGAAGGGGGAGAATTTAGCAGCAAAGGGAGGAATAAAGCAGCGAAGAGGAAGTAAAGTAGCAAAATGGGGAAACAGAGTTGCAAAAGGGGGAACAGTGCAGTGTAGCAGAAACGGAGCAGCAGAGGGGGGAACCGTGGAGCGGAGGTGAAAACAGAGCAGCGTAGGGGAGAACAGAGCAGTGAAGGCGGAACAGTGCAGCGAAGAGGGAAACAGTGCTGCGAAGTGGGGAACAGAGCAGCAAATGGCGGGGGTGGCGGGAACAGAGCAGCCAAGGGGAGGAACAGAGCAGTGAGGGGGAAGGAATAGAGCAGCGAAAGGTGCGGGGAATAGAGCAGCAATGGGGGAATAGAGCAGTAAAGGGGGAATAGAGCAGTGAAGGGTGTTAATAGAGCAGTGAAGGGGCGATGATGCAGCAAAGGGGGGAATAGAGCAGCGAAGAGGGAATAGAGCAGCTAAAGGGGGAATAGAGCAGCGAAGGGGCAATTGAGCACCAAAGGGGGTTCATCGAGCAGCGAAGGGGGTGTATCCAGCAGCAAAGTGGGAGAATCGAGCAGTGAAGGGGTGTATCGAGTAGCGAAGAGGATGCATAGAACAGCGAGGGGAGCGCGTATAGCAGCAAAGGGGAAATGAAGAAGCGAAAGGGAAATGAAGCAGCGAAGAGGGAAGAGAGCAGCGAAGGGGGAATAGGGCAGCGAAGGGGGAAGAGAGCAGCGAAGGGGGAAGGGAGCAGCGAAGGGGGTAGAGAGCAGCGAAGGGGAAGGGAGCAGCGAAGGGGGAAGAGAGCAGCGAAGGGGGAAGGGAGCAACGAAGGGGGAAGGTGGCAGAGAAGGGGAAGGGAGCAGCGAAGGGGGAAGGTAGCAGCGAAGGGGGAAGGGAGCAGCGAGGGGGAGGAGAGCAGCGAAGGGGGAAAGGGGAATAGAGCAGGGAAGGGGGGAAGAGAGCAGCGAAGGGGGAAGAGAGCAGCGAAGGGGGAAGAGAGCAGTGAACGGGAAAGAGAGAAGCGAAGGGGGAAGAGAGCAGCGAAGGGGGTTGAAGCAGCGAAGAGGGAAGGGAGCAGCGAAGGGGGAAGGGAGCAGCGAAGGGGAAAGGCAGCAGCGATGGGGGAAGAGAGCAGCGAAGGGGGAAGAGAGCAGCGAAGGGAGAAGAGAGCAGCGAATGGGGAACAGAGCAGCGAAGGGGGAAGAGAGCAGCGAAGTGGGAAGAGAGCAACGAAGGGAGAAGAGAGCAGCGAAGGGAGAAGAGAGCAGCGAAGGGGGAAGAGACCAGCGAAGGGGGAAGGGAGCAGCGAAGGTGGAAGAGAGCAGCGAAGGCGGAATAGAGCAGCGAAGTGGAAAGGAAGCAGCAAATGGGGGAAGGGAGCAGCGAAGGGGGAAGGGAGCAGCGAAGGGGGAAGGGAGCAGCGAAGGGGGAAGGGAGCAGCGAAGGGGGAAGGGAGCAGCGAAGGGGGAAGGGATCTGCGAAGGGGGAAGGGAGCAGCGAGGCGGAGGAGAGCAGCGAAGGGTGAAGCGGAATAGAGCAGTGAAGGGGGGAAGAGAGCAGCGAAGGGGAAAGAGAGCAGCGAAGGGGGAAGGGAGCAGCGAAGGGGGAAGGGAGCAGCGAAGGGGGAAGGGAGCAGCGAAGGGGAAGGGTGCAGCGAAGGGGGAAGGAAGCAGCGAAGGGGGAAGGCAGCAGCGATGGGGGAAGAGAGCAGAGAAGGAGGAAGAGAGCAGCGAAGGGGGAAGAGAGCAGCGAAGGGAGAAGAGAGCAGCGAATGGGGAAGAGAGCAGCGAAGGGGTAAGAGAGCAGCGAAGGGGGAAGAGAGCAACGAAGGGAGAAGAGAGCAGCGAAGGGAGAAGAGAGCAGCGAAGGGGGAAGAGACCAGCGAAGGGGAAAGGAAGCAGCAAATGGGGGATGAAGCAGTGAATGGGGAATGAAGCAGCGAATGGGGATGAAGCAGCGAAGGGGGTTGAAGCAGCGAAGGGGGTTGAAGCAGCGAAGGTGGTTGAAGCAGCAAAGGTGAAATAGAGCAGCGAAGCGCGAAATAGAGCAGCGAAGGGGGAAATAGAGCAGCGAAGGGGGAAATAGAGCAGCGAAGGGGAAATAGAGCAGCGAAGGGGGAAGAGAGCAGCGAAGGGGGAAGACAGCAGTGAACGGGGAAGAGAGCAGTGAAGGGGGAAGAGAGCAGGGAAGGGGGAAGAGAGCAGCGAAGGGGGAAGACAGCAGCGAAGGGGAAGGAAAGCAGTGTGGGGGTGAAAGAAAGCAGCAAGGGGGGAGTAAAGCAGCAAAGGGGGAATAAACCAGCAATGGGGGGATAAAGCAGCAATGAGGAATAAATTAGCAAGGGGTGGGAATAAAGCAGTGAAGGGGGTGAATAAAGCAGCGGGGAGTATATAGCAGTGAAGGGGAGAATGTTGCAGCAAAGGGGAGAATATAGCCGCGAAGGGGGAGAATATAGCAGCGAAGGGGGAGAATATAGCTGCGAAGGGGGAGAATTTAGCAGCAAAGGGGGAGAATTTAGCAGCAAAGGGAGGAATAAAGCAGCGAAGAGGAAGTAAAGTAGCAAGATGGGGAAACATAGTTGCGAAAGGGGGAACAGTGCAGTGAAGCGGAAACGGAGCAGCAGAGGGGGAAAATGTGCAGCGGAGGGAGAAACAGAGCAGCGTAGGGGAGAACAGAGCAGTGAAGTCGGAACAGAGCAGCGAAGAGGGAAACAGTGCAGCGAAGTGGGGAACAGAGCAGCGAAAGGTGGGGGGAATAGAGCAGCAAGGGGGGAATAATGCAGTAAAGGGAGAATAGAGCAGTGAAGGGTGTTAATAGAGCAGTGAAGGGGCGATGATGCAGCAAAGGGGGGAATAGAGCAGCGAAGAGGGAATAGAGCAGCTAAAGGGGGAATAGAGCAGCGAAGGGGCAATAGAGCAGCGAAGGGGGTGCATCGAGCAGCGAAGTGGGTGTATTGAGCAGCGAAGTGGGAGAATCGAGCAGCGAAGGGGTGCATCGAGTAGCGAAGGTGATGCATAGAACAGCGAGGGGAGCGCGTATAGCACCAAAGGGGAAATGAAGAAGCGAAAGGGAAATGAAGCTGCGAAGAGGGAAGAGAGCATTGAAAGGGGGAAGGGGAATAGAGCAGCAAAGGGGGGAAGAGAGCAGCGAAGGGGGAAGAGAGCAGCGAAGGGGGAAGAGAGCAGCGAAGGGGGAATGGAGCAGCGAAGGGGGAAGGGAGCAGCGAAGGGGGAAGGGAGCAGCGAAGGGGAAGGGAGCAGCGAAGGGGGAAGGGAGCAGCGAAGGGGGAAGGGAGCAGCGAAGGGGGAAGGGAGCAGCGAAGGGGGAAGTGAGCAGCGAAGGGGGAAGGGAGCAGCGAAGGGGGAAGGGTGCAGCGAGGAGGAGGAGAGCAGCGAAGGGGGGAAGGGGAATAGAGCAGTGAAGGGGAAGAGAGCAGCGAAGGGGGAAGAGAGCAGCGAAGGGGGAAGAGAGCAGCGAAGGGGAAAGAGAGCAGCGAAGGGGGATGAAGCAGCGAATGGGGGATGAAGCAGCGAAGGGGGTTGAAGCAGCAAAGGTGATATAGAGCAGCGAAGGGCGAAATAGAGCAGCGAAGGGGGAAATAGAGCAGCGAAGGGGGAAGAGAGCAGGGAAGGGGGAAGAGAGCAGCGAAGGGGGAAGACAGCAGCGAAGGGGAAGGAATGCAGTGTGGGGGAAAAGAAAGCAGCAAAGGGGGAGTAAAGCAGCAAAGGGGGAATAAAGCAGCAATGGGGGGATAAAGCAGCAATGAGGAATAAATTAGCAAGGGGTGGGGAATAAAGCAGCAAGGGTTGGAATAAAGCAGCAAGGTGTGGGAATAAAGCAGTGAAGGGGGTGAATAAAGCAGCGGGGAGAATATTGCAGTGAAGGGGAGAATGTTGCAGCGAAGGGGGAGAATTTAGCAGCAAAGGGAGGAATAAAGCAGCGAAGGGGGAATAAAGTACTGAAGGGGAGAGTATCGCCATGATGGGGGAGAATATAGCCGCGAAGAGGGAAAAATAGCCACGAAGAGGGAGAATTTAGCAGCAAAGGGAGGAACAAAGCAGCGAAGAGGAAGTAAAGTAGCAAGATGGGGAAACAGAGTTGCAAAAGGGGGAACAGTGCAGGCAAGGGGAGGAACAGAGCAGTGAGGGGGAAGGAATAGAGCAGCGAAAGGTGCGGGGAATAGAGCAGCAAGGGGGGAATAGAGCAGTAAAGGGGGAATAGAGCAGTGAAGGGTGTTAATAGAGCAGTGAAGGGGCGATGATGCAGCAAAGGGGGGAATAGAGCAGCGAAGAGGGAATAGAGCAGCTAAAGGGGGAATAGAGCAGCGAAGGGGCAATAGAGCAGCAAAGGGGGTTCATCGAGCAGCGAAGGGGGTGTATCCAGCAGCAAAGTGGGAGAATCGAGCAGCGAAGGGGTGTACCGAGTAGCGAAGGGGATGCATAGAACAGCGAGGGGAGCGCGTATAGCAGCAAATGGGAAATGAAGAAGCGAAAGGGAAATGAAGCAGCGAAGAGGGAAGAGAGCAGCGAAAGGGGGAATGGGAATAGAGCAGCGAAGGGGGGAAGAGAGCAGCGAAGGGGGAAGAGAGCAGCGAAGGGGGAAGAGAGCAGCGAAGGGGGAAGGGAGCAGCGAAGGGGGAAGAGAGCAGCGAAGGGGGAAGGGAGCAGCGAAGGGGGAAGGGAGCAGAGAAGGGGGAAGGGAGCAGCGAAGGTGGAGGGAGCAGCGAAGGGGGAAGGGAGCAGCGAGGGGGAAGAGAGCAGCGAAGGGGGGAAGGGGAATAGAGCAGCGAAGCGGGGAAGAGAGCAGCGAAGGGGGAAGAGAGCAGCGAAGGGGGAAGAGAGCAGTGAACGGGAAAGAGAGAAGCGAAGGGGGAAGAGAGCAGCGAAGGGGGTTGAAGCAGCGAAGAGGGAAGGGAGCAGCGAAGGGGGAAGGGAGCAGCGAAGGGGAAAGGCAGCAGCGATGGGGGAAGAGAGCAGCGAAGGGGGAAGACAGCAGCGAAGGGAGAAGAGTGCAGCGAAGGGGGAAGAGAGCAGCGAAGGGGGAAGAGAGCAGCGAAGGGGGAATGGAGCAGCGAAGGGAGAAGAGAGCAGCGAAGGGGGAAGAGAGCAGCGAAGGGGGAAGAGAGCAGCAAAGTGGGAAGAGAGCAACGAAGGGAGAAGAGAGCAGCGAAGGGAGAAGAGAGCAGAGAAGGGGGAAGAGACCAGCGAAGGGGGAAGGAAACAGCGAAGGTGGAAGAGAGCAGCGAAGGCGGAATAGAGCAGCGAAGGGGAAAGGAAGCATCAAATGGGGGATGAAGCAATGAATGGGGAATGAAGCAGCGAATGGGGAATGAAGCAGCGAATGGGGATGAAGCAGCGAATGGGGGATGAAGCAGCGAAGGGGGTTGAAGCAGCGAAGGGGGTTGAAGCAGCGAAGGTGTTTGAAGCAGCAAAGGTGAAATAGAACAGCGAAGGGTGAAATAGAGCAGCGAAGGGTGAAATAGAGCAGCGAAGGGGGAAGAGAGCAGCGAAAGGGGAAGAGAGCAGGGAAGGGGGAAGAGAGCAGCGAAGGGGGAAGAGCAGCGAAGAGGAAGGAAAGCAGTGTGGGGGGGAAAGAAAGCAGCAAAGGTGGAGTAAAGCAGCAAAGGGGGAATAAAGCAGCAATGGGGGGATAAAGCAGCAATGAGGAATAAATTAGAAAGGGGTGGGGAATAAAGCAGCAAGGGTTGGGAATAAAGCAGCAAGGGGTGGGAATAAAGCAGTGAAGTGGGTGAATAAAGCAGCGGGGAGAATATAGCAGTGAAGGGGAGAATGTTGCAGCGAAGGGGGAGAATTTAGCAGCAAAGTGAGGAATAAAGCAGCGAAGGGGGAATAAAGTAGTGTAGGGGAGAGTATCGCCATGATGGGGGAGAATATAGCCGCGAAGAGGGAGAAAATAGCCACGAAGGGGGAGAATTTAGCAGCAAAGGGAGGAATAAAGCAGCGAAGAGGAAGTAAAGTAGCAAGATGGGGAATCAGAGTTGCAAAAGGGGGAACAGTGCAGTGTAGCAGAAACGGAGCAGCAGAGGGGGGAACCGTGGAGCGGAGGTGAAAACAGAGCAGCGTAGGGGAGAATAGAGCAGTGAAGGCGGAACAGTGCAGCGAAGAGGGAAACAGTGCTGCGAAGTGGGGAACAGAGCAGCAAATGGCGGGGGTGGCGGGAACAGAGCAGCCAAGGGGAGGAACAGAGCAGTGAGGGGGAAGGAATAGAGCAGCGAAAGGTGCGGGGAATAGAGCAGCAATGGGGGAATAGAGCAGTAAAGGGGGAATAGAGCAGTGAAGGGTGTTAATAGAGCAGTGAAGGGGCGATCATGCAGCAAAGGGGGGAATAGAGCAGCGAAGAGGGAATAGAGCAGCTCAAGGGGGAATAGAGCAGCGAAGGGGCAATAGAGCATCGTAGGGGGTGCATCGAGCAGCGAAGCGGGTGTTTTCAGCAGCGAAGTGGGAGAATCGAGCAGCGAAGGGGTGCATCGAGTAGCGAAGGTGATGCATAGAACAGCGAGGGCAGCGCATATAGCACCAAAGGGTAAATGAAGAAGCGAAAGGGAAATGAAGCTGCGAAGAGGGAAGAGAGCAGCGAAAGGGGGATGGGGAATAGAGCAGCGAAGGGGGGAAGAGAGCAGCGAAGGGGGAAGAGAGCAGCGAAGGGGGAAGAGAGCAGCGAAGGGGGAATGGAGCAGCGAAGGGGGAAGGGAGCAGCGAAGGGGGAAGGGAGCAGCGAAGGGGGAAGGGAGCAGCGAAGGGGAAGGGAGCAGCGAAGGGGGAAGGGAGCAGCGAAGGGGGAAGGGAGCAGCGAAGGGGGAAGGGAGCAGCGAGGAGGAGGAGAGCAGCGAAGGGGGGAAGGGGAATAGAGCAGTGAAGGAGGGAAGAGAGCAGTGAAGGAGGAAGAGAGCAGCGAAGGGGAAGAGAGCAGCGAAGGGGAAGAGAGCAGCGAAGGGGAAAGAGAGCAGCGAAGGGGGAAGAGAGCAGCGAAGGGGGAAGGGAGCAGCGAAGGGGGAAGGGAGCAGCGAAGGGGGAAGGGAGCAGCAAAGGGGGAAGGGAGCAGCGAAGGGGGAAGGAAGCAGCGAAGGGGGAAGGCAGCAGCGATGGGGGAAGAGAGCAGAGAAGGAGGAAGAGAGCAGCGAACGGGGAAGAGAGCAGCGAAGGGAGAAGAGAGCAGCGAAGGGGGAAGAGAGCAGCGAAGGGGGAAGAGAGCAGCGAAGGGGGAAGAGAGCAACGAAGGGAGAAGAGAGCAGCGAAGGGAGAAGAGAGCAGCGAAGGGGGAAGGGAGCAGTGAAGGGGGAAGGGAGCAGCGAAGGGGTAAGGGAGCACCGAAGGTGGAAGAGAGCAGCGAAGGCGGAATAGAGCAGCGAAGGGGAAAGGAAGCAGCAAATGGGGGATGAAGCAGTGAATGGGGAATGAAGCAGCGAATGGGGATGAAGCAGCGAATGGGGAATGAAGCAGCGAAGGGGGTTGAAGCAGCGAAGGGGGTTGAAGCAGCGAAGGTGGTTGAAGCAGCAAAGGTGAAATAGAGCAGCGAAGGGCGAAATAGAGCAGCGAAGGGGGAAATAGAGCAGCGAAGGGGGAAGAGAGCAGTGAAGGGGGAAGAGAGCAGCGAAGGGGAAGAGAGCAGGGAAGGGGGAAGAGAGCAGGGAAGGGGGAAGAGAGCAGCAAAGGGGGAAGACAGCAGCGAAGGGGAAGGAAAGCAGTGTGGGGGGGAAAGAAAGCAGCAAGGGGGGAGTAAAGCCGCAAGGGGGAATAAACCAGCAATGGGGGGATAAAGCAGCAATGAGGAATAAATTAGCAAGGGGTGGGAATAAAGCAGTGAAGGGGGTGAATAAAGCAGCGGAGAGAATATAGCAGTGAAGGGGAGAATGTTGCAGCAAAGGGGAGAATATACCCGCGATGGGGGAGAATAGTGCAGCGAAGGGGGGAAGAGAGCAGCGAAGGGGGAAGAGAGCAGCGAAGGGGGAAGAGAGCAGCGAAGGGGGAAGGGAGCAGCGAAGGGGGAAGAGAGCAGCGAAGGGGGAAGGGAGCAGCGAAGGGGAAGGGAGCAGAGAAGGGGGAAGGGAGCAGCGAAGGGGGAGGGAGTAGCGAAGGGGGAAGGGAGCAGCGAGGGGGAGGAGAGCAGCGAAGGGGGGAAGGGGAATAGAGCAGCAAAGCGGGGAAGAGAGCAGCGAAGGGGGAAGAGAGCAGCGAAGGGGGAAGAGAGCAGTGAACGGGAAAGAGAGAAGCGAAGGGGAAGAGAGCAGCGAAGGGGGTTGAAGCAGCGAAGAGGGAAGGGAGCAGCGAAGGGGGAAGGGAGCAGCGAAGGGGAAAGGCAGCAGCGATGGGGGAAGAGAGCAGCGAAGGGGAAAGGAAGCATCAAATGGGGGATGAAGCAATGAATGGGGAATGAAGCAGCGAATGGGGAATGAAGCAGCGAATGGGGATGAAGCAGCAAATGGGGGATGAAGCAGCGAAGGGGGTTGAAGCAGCGAAGGGGGTTGAAGCAGCGAAGGTGTCTGAAGCAGCAAAGGTGAAATAGAACAGCGAAGGGTGAAATAGAGCAGCGAAGGGTGAAATAGAGCAGCGAAGGGGGAAGAGAGCAGCGAAAGGGGAAGAGAGCAGGGAAGGGGGAAGAGAGCAGCGAAGGGGGAAGACAGCAGCGAAGAGGAAGAAAAGCAGTGTGGGGGGGAAAGAAAGCAGCAAAGGTGGAGTAAAGCAGCAAAGGGGGAATAAAGCAGCAATGGGGGGATAAAGCAGCAATGAGGATAAATTAGAAAGGGGTGGGGAATAAAGCAGCAAGGGTTGGGAATAAAGCAGCAAGGGGTGGGAATAAAGCAGTGAAGGGGGTGAATAAAGCAGCGGGGAGAATATAGCAGTGAAGGGGAGAATGTTGCAGCGAAGGGGGAGAATTTAGCAGCAAAGTGAGGAATAAAGCAGCGAAGGGGGAATAAAATAGTGAAGGGGAGAGTATCGCCATGATGGGGGAGAATATAGCCGCGAAGAGGGAGAAAATAGCCACGAAGGGGGAGAATTTAGCAGCAAAGGGAGGAATAAAGCAGCGAAGAGGAAGTAAAGTAGCAAGATGGGGAAACAGAGTTGCAAAAGGGGGAACAGTGCAGTGTAGCAGAAACGGAGCAGCAGAGGGGGGAACCGTGGAGCGGAGGTGAAAACAGAGCAGCGTAGGGGAGAACAGAGCAGTGAAGGCGGAACAGTGCAGCGAAGAGGGAAACAGTGCTGCGAAGTGGGGAACAGAGCAGCAAATGGCGGGGGTGGCGGGAACAGAGCAGCCAAGGGGAGGAACAGAGCAGTGAGGGGGAAGGAATAGAGCAGCGAAAGGTGCGGGGAATAGAGCAGCAATGGGGGAATAGAGCAGTAAAGGGGGAATAGAGCAGTGAAGGGTGTTAATAGAGCAGTGAAGGGGCGATCACGCAGCAAAGGGGGGAATAGAGCAGCGAAGAGGGAATAGAGCAGCTCAAGGGGGAATAGAGCAGCGAAGGGGCAATAGAGCATCGAAGGGGGTGCATCGAGCAGCGAAGCGGGTGTATTCAGCAGCGAAGTGGGAGAATCGAGCAGCGAAGGGGTGCATCGAGTAGCGAAGGTGATGCATAGAACAGCGAGGGCAGCGCGTATAGCACCAAAGGGGAAATGAAGAAGCAAAAGGGAAATGAAGCTGCGAAAAGGGAAGAGAGCAGCGAAAGGGGGATGGGGAATAGAGCAGCGAAGGGGGGAAGAGAGCAGCGAAGGGGGAAGAGAGCAGCGAAGGGGGAAGAGAGCAGCGAAGGGGGAATGGAGCAGCAAAGGGGGAAGGGAGCAGCGAAGGGGGAAGGGAGCAGCGAAGGGGGAAGGGAGCAGCGAAGGGGAAGGGAGCAGCGAAGGGGGAAGGGAGCAGCGAAGGGGGAAGGGAGCAGCGAAGGGGGAAGGGAGCAGCGAGGAGGAGGAGAGCAGCGAAGGGGGGAAGGGGAATAGAGCAGTGAAGGAGGGAAGAGAGCAGCGAAGGGGGAAGAGAGCAGCGAAGGGGAAGAGAGCAGCGAAGGGGAAGAGAGCAGCGAAGGGGAAAGAGAGCAGCGAAGGGGAAAGAGAGCAGCGAAGGGGGAAGAGAGCAGCGAAGGGGGAAGGGAGCAGCGAAGGGGGAAGGGAGCAGCGAAGGGGGAAGGGAGCAGCAAAGGGGGAAGGGAGCAGCGAAGGGGGAAGGAAGCAGCGAAGGGGGAAGGCAGCAGCGATGGGGGAAGAGAGCAGAGAAGGAGGAAGAGAGCAGCGAACGGGGAAGAGAGCAGCGAAGGGAGAAGAGAGCAGCGAAGGAGGAAGAGAGCAGCGAAGGGGTAAGAGAGCAGCGAAGGGGGAAGAGAGCAACGAAGGGAGAAGAGAGCAGCGAAGGGAGAAGAGAGCAGCGAAGGGGGAAGGGAGCAGTGAAGGGGGAAGGGAGCAGCGAAGGGGTAAGGGAGCACCGAAGGTGGAAGAGAGCAGCGAAGGCGGAATTGAGCAGCGAAGGGGAAAGGAAGCAGCAAATGGGGGATGAAGCAGTGAATGGGGAATGAAGCAGCGAATGGGGATGAAGCAGCAAATGGGGAATGAAGCAGCGAAGGGGGTTGAAGCAGCGAAGGGGGTTGAAGCAGCGAAGGTGGTTGAAGCAGCAAAGGTGAAATAGAGCAGCGAAGGGCGAAATAGAGCAGCGAAGGGGGAAATAGAGCAGCGAAGGGGGAAATAGAGCAGCGAAGGGGGAAGAGAGCAGTGAAGGGGGAAGAGAGCAGCGAAGGGGGAAGAGAGCAGGGAAGGGGGAAGAGAGCGGGGAAGGGGGAAGAGAGCAGCAAAGGGGGAAGACAGCAGCGAAGGGGAAGGAAAGCAGTGTGGGGGGGAAAGAAAGCAGCAAGGGGGGAGTAAAGCCGCAAGGGGGAATAAACCAGCAATGGGGGGATAAAGCAGCAATGAGGAATAAATTAGCAAGGGGTGGGAATAAAGCAGTGAAGGGGGTGAATAAAGCAGCGGGGAGAATATAGCAGTGAAGGGGAGAATGTTGCAGCAAAGGGGAGAATATAGCCGCGATGGGGGAGAATAGAGCAGCGAAGGGGGGAAGAGAGCAGCGAAGGGGGAAGAGAGCAGCGAAGGGGGAAGAGAGCAGCGAAGGGGGAAGGGAGCAGCGAAGGGGGAAGAGAGCAGCGAAGGGGGAAGGGAGCAGCGAAGGGGGAAGGGAGCAGAGAAGGGGGAAGGGAGCAGCGAAGGGGGAGGGAGTAGCGAAGGGGGAAGGGAGCAGCGAGGGGGAGGAGAGCAGCGAAGGGGGGAAGGGGAATAGAGCAGCGAAGCGGGGAAGAGAGCAGCGAAGGGGGAAGAGAGCAGCGAAGGGGGAAGAGAGCAGTGAACGGGAAAGAGAGAAGCGAAGGGGAAGAGAGCAGCGAAGGGGGTTGAAGCAGCGAAGAGGGAAGGGAGCAGCGAAGGGGGAAGGGAGCAGCGAAGGGGAAAGGCAGCAGCGATGGGGGAAGAGAGCAGCGAAGGGGAAAGGAAGCATCAAATGGGGGATGAAGCAATGAATGGGGAATGAAGCAGCGAATGGGGAATGAAGCAGTGAATGGGGATGAAGCAGCGAATGGGGGATGAAGCAGCGAAGGGGGTTGAAGCAGCGAAGGGGGTTGAAGCAGCGAAGGTGTCTGAAGCAGCAAAGGTGAAATAGAACAGCAAAGGGTGAAATAGAGCAGCGAAGGGTGAAATAGAGCAGCGAAGGGGGAAGAGAGCAGCGAAAGGGGAAGAGAGCAGTTAAGGGAGAAGAGAGCAGCGAAGGGGGAAGACAGCAGCGAAGAGGAAGGAAAGCAGTGTGGGGGGGAAAGAAAGCAGCAAAGGTGGAGTAAAGCAGCAAAGGGGGAATAAAGCAGCAATGGGGGGATAAAGCAGCAATGAGGATAAATTAGAAAGAGGTGGGGAATAAAGCAGCAAGGGTTGGGAATAAAGCAGCAAGGGGTGGGAATAAAGCAGTGAAGGGGGTGAATAAAGCAGCGGGGAGAATATAGCAGTGAAGGGGAGAATGTTGCAGCGAAGGGGGAGAATTTAGCAGCAAAGTGAGGCATAAAGCAGCGAAGGGGGAATAAAGTAGTGAAGGGGAGAGTATCGCCATGATGGGGGAGAATATAGCCGCGAAGAGGGAGAAAATAGCCACGAAGGGGGAGAATTTAGCAGCAAAGGGAGGAATAAAGCAGCGAAGAGGAAGTAAAGTAGCAAGATGGGGAAACAGAGTTGCAAAAGGGGGAACAGTGCAGTGTAGCAGAAACGGAGCAGCAGAGGGGGGAACCGTGGAGCGGAGGTGAAAACAGAGCAGCGTAGGGGAGAACAGAGCAGTGAAGGCGGAACAGTGCAGCGAAGAGGGAAACAGTGCTGCGAAGTGGGGAACAGAGCAGCAAATGGCGGGGGTGGCGGGAACAGAGCAGCCAAGGGGAGGAACAGAGCAGTGAGGGGGAAGGAATAGAGCAGCGAAAGGTGCGGGGAATAGAGCAGCAATGGGGGAATAGAGCAGTAAAGGGGGAATAGAGCAGTGAAGGGTGTTAATAGAGCAGTGAAGGGGCGATCATGCAGCAAAGGGGGGAATAGAGCAGCGAAGAGGGAATAGAGCAGCTCAAGGGGGAATAGAGCAGCGAAGGGGCAATAGAGCATCGAAGGGGGTGCATCGAGCAGCGAAGCGGGTGTATTCAGCAGCGAAGTGGGAGAATCGAGCAGCTAAGGGGTGCATCGAGTAGCGAAGGTGATGCATAGAACAGCGAGGGCAGCGCGTATAGCACCAAAGGGGAAATGAAGAAGAGAAAGGGAAATGAAGCTGCGAAGAGGGAAGAGAGCAGCGAAAGGGGGATGGGGAATAGAGCAGCGAAGGGGGGAAGAGAGCAGCGAAGGGGGAAGAGAGCAGCGAAGGGGGAAGAGAGCAGCGAAGGGGGAATGGAGCAGCGAAGGGGGAAGGGAGCAGCGAAGGGGGAAGGGAGCAGCGAAGGGGGAAGGGAGCAGCGAAGGGGAAGGGAGCAGCGAAGGGGGAAGGGAGCAGCGAAGGGGGAAGGGAGCAGCGAAGGGGGAAGGGAGCAGCGAGGAGGAGGAGAGCAGCGAAGGGGGGAAGGGGAATAGAGCAGTGAAGGAGGGAAGAGAGCAGCGAAGGGGGAAGAGAGCAGCGAAGGGGAAGAGAGCAGCGAAGGGGAAGAGAGCAGCGAAGGGGAAAGAGAGCAGCGAAGGGGGAAGAGAGCAGCGAAGGGGGAAGGGAGCAGCGAAGGGGGAAGGGAGCAGCAAAGGGGGAAGGGAGCAGCAAAGGGGGAAGGGAGCAGCGAAGGGGGAAGGAAGCAGCGAAGGGGGACGAAGCAGCGAATGGGGAATGAAGCAGCGAAGGGGGTTGAAGCAGCGAATGGGGTTGAAGCAGCGAAGGTGGTTGAAGCAGCAAAGGTGAAATAGAGCAGCGAAGGGCGAAATAGAGCAGCGAAGCAGGAAATAGAGCAGCGAAGGGGGAAATAGAGCAGCGAAGGGGGAAGAGAGCAGTGAAGGGGGAAGAGAGCAGCGAAGGGGGAAGAGAGCAGGGAAGGGGGAAGAGAGCAGGGAAGGGGGAAGAAAGCAGCGAAGGGGGAAGACAGCAGCGAAGGGGAAGGAAAGCAGTGTGGGGGGGAAGGAAAGCAGCAAGGGGGGAGTAAAGCCGCAAGGGGGAATAAACCAGCAATGGGGGGATAAAGCAGCAATGAGGAATAAATTAGCAAGGGGTGGGAATAAAGCAGTGAAGGGGGTGAATAAAGCAGCGGGGAGAATATAGCAGTGAAGGGGAGAATGTTGCAGCAAAGGGGAGAATATAGCCGCGATGGGGGAGAATAGAGCAGCGAAGGGGGGAAGAGAGCAGCGAAGGGGGAAGAGAGCAGCGAAGAGTGAAGAGAGCAGCGAAGGGGGAAGGGAGCAGCGAAAGTGGTAGAGAGCAGCGAAGGGGGAAGGGAGCAGCGAAGGGGGAAGGGAGCAGAGAAGGGGAAGGGTGCAGCGAAGGGGGAGGGAGTAGCGAAGGGGGAAGGGAGCAGCGAGGGGGAGGAGAGCAGCGAAGGGGGGAAGGGGAATAGAGCAGCGAAGCGGGGAAGAGAGCAGCGAAGGGGGAAGAGAGCAGCGAAGGGGGAAGAGAGCAGTGAACGGGAAAGAGAGAAGCGAAGGAGAAGAGAGCTGCGAAGGGGGTTGAAGCAGCGAAGAGGGAAGGGAGCAGCGAAGGGGGAAGGGAGCAGAAAAGGGGAAAGGCAGCAGCGATGGGGGAAGAGAGCAGCGAAGGGGGAAGACAGCAGCGAAGGGAGAAGAGAGCAGCGAAGGGGGAAGAGAGCAGCGAAGGGGGAAGAGAGCAGCGAAGTGGGATGAGAGCAACGAAGGGAGAAGACAGCAGCGAAGGGAGAAGAGAGCAGCGAAGGAGGAAGAGACCAGCGAAGGGGGAAGGGAGCAGCGAAGGGGGAATGGAGCAGCGAAGAGGGAAGAGAGCAGCGAAAGGGGGATGGGGAATAGAGCAGCGAAGGGGGGAAGAGAGCAGCGAAGGGGGAAGAGAGCAGCGAAGGGGGAAGAGAGCAGCGAAGGGGGAATGGAGCAGCGAAGGGGGAAGGGAGCAGCGAAGGGGGAAGGGAGCAGCGAAGGGGAAAGGGAGCAGCGAAGGGGAAGGGAGCAGCGAAGGGGGAAGGGAGCAGCGAAGGGGGAAGGGAGCAGCGAAGGGGGAAGGGAGCAGCGAAGGGGGAAGGGAGCAGCGAGGAGGAGGAGAGCAGCGAAGGGGGGAAGGGGAATAGAGCAGTGAAGGAGGGAAGAGAGCAGCGAAGGGGGAAGAGAGCAGCGAAGGGGAAGAGAGCAGCGAAGGGGAAAGAGAGCAGCGAAGGGGGAAGGGAGCAGCGAAGGGGGAAGGGAGCAGCGAAGGGGAAAGGCAGCAGCGATGGGGGAAGAGAGCAGTGAAGGGGGAAGAGAGCAGCGAAGGGAGAAGAGAGCAGCGAATGGGGAACAGAGCAGCGAAGGGGGAAGAGAGCAGCGAAGTGGGAAGAGAGCAACGAAGGGAGAAGAGAGCAGCGAAGGGAGAAGAGAGCAGCGAAGGGGGAAGAGACCAGCGAAGGGGGAAGGGAGCAGCGAAGGTGGAAGAGAGCAGCGAAGGTGGAATAGAGCAGCGAAGTGGAAAGGAAGCAGCAAATGGGGGAAGGGAGCAGCGAAGGGGGAAGGGAGCAGCCAAGGGGGAAGGGAGCAGCGAAGGGGGAAGGGAGCAGCGAAGGGGGAAGGGAGCAGCGAAGGGGGAAGGGAGCAGCGAAGGGGGAAGGGAGCAGCGAAGGGGGAAGGGAGCAGCGAAGGGGGAAGGGAGCAGCGAGGAGGAGGAGAGCAGCGAAGGGTGAAGGGGAATAGAGCAGTGAAGGGGGGAAGAGAGCAGCGAAGGGGAAAGAGAGCAGCGAAGGGGGAAGGGAGCAGCGAAGGGGGAAGGGAGCAGCGAAGGGGGAAGGGAGCAGCGAAGGGGAAGGGTGCAGCGAAGGGGGAAGGAAGCAGCGAAGGGGGAAGGCAGCAGCGATGGGGGAAGAGAGCAGAGAAGGAGGAAGAGAGCAGCGAAGGGGGAAGAGAGCAGCGAAGGGAGAAGAGAGCAGCGAAGGGGGAAGAGAGCAGCGAAGGGGTAAGAGAGCAGCGAAGGGGGAAGAGAGCAACGAAGGGAGAAGAGAGCAGTGAAGGGAGAAGAGAGCAGCGAAGGGGGAAGAGACCAGCGAAGGGGAAAGGAAGCAGCAAATGTGGGATAAAGCAGTGAATGGGGAATGAAGCAGCGAATGGGGATGAAGCAGCGAAGGTGGTTGAAGCAGCGAAGGGGGTTTAAGCAGCGAAGGTGGTTGAAGCAGCAAAGGTGAAATAGAGCAGCGAAGGGCGAAATAGAGCAGCGAAGGGGGAAATAGAGCAGCGAAGGGGGAAATAGAGCAGCGAAGGGGAAATAGAGCAGCGAAGGGGGAAGAGAGCAGCGAAGGGGGAAGACAGCAGTGAAGGGGGAAGAGAGCAGCGAAGGGGGAAGAGAGCAGGGAAGGGGGAAGAGAGCAGCGAAGGGGGAAGACAGCAGCGAAGGGGAAGGAAAGCAGTGTGGGGGTGAAAGAAAGCAGCAAGGGGGGAGTAAAGCAGCAAAGGGGGAATAAACCAGCAATGGGGGGATAAAGCAGCAATGAGGAATAAATTAGCAAGGGGTGGGAATAAAGCAGTGAAGGGGGTGAATAAAGCAGCGGGGAGTATATAGCAGTGAAGGGGAGAATGTTGCAGCAAAGGGGAGAATATAGCCGCGAAGGGGGAGAATATAGCAGCGAAGGGGGAGAATATAGCTGCGAAGGGGGAGAATTTAGCAGCAAAGTGGGAGAATTTAGCAGCAAAGGGAGGAATAAAGCAGCGAAGAGGAAGTAAAGTAGCAAGATGGGGAAACATAGTTGCGAAAGGGGGAACAGTGCAGTGAAGCGGAAACGGAGCAGCAGAGGGGGAAACAGTGCAGCGGAGGGAGAAACAGAGCAGCGTAGGGGAGAACAGAGCAGTGAAGTCGGAACAGAGCAGCGAAGAGGGAAACAGTGCAGCGAAGTGGGGAACAGAGCAGCGAAAGGTGGGGGGAATAGAGCAGCAAGGGGGGAATAATGCAGTAAAGGGAGAATAGAGCAGTGAAGGGTGTTAATAGAGCAGTGAAGGGGCGATGATGCAGCAAAGGGGGGAATAGAGCAGCGAAGAGGGAATAGAGCAGCTAAAGGGGGAATAGAGCAGCGAAGGGGCAATAGAGCAGCGAAGGGGGTGCATCGAGCAGCGAAGTGGGTGTATTGAGCAGCGAAGTGGGAGAATCGAGCAGCGAAGGGGTGCATCGAGTAGCGAAGGTGATGCATAGAACAGCGAGGGGAGCGCGTATTGCACCAAAGGGGAAATGAAGAAGCGAAAGGGAAATGAAGCTGCGAAGAGGGAAGAGAGCATTGAAAGGGGGAAGGGGAATAGAGCAGCAAAGGGGGGAAGAGAGCAGCGAAGGGGGAAGAGAGCAGCGAAGGGGGAAGAGAGCAGCGAAGGGGGAATGGAGCAGCGAAGGGGGAAGGGAGCAGCGAAGGGGGAAGGGAGCAGCGAAGGGGAAGGGAGCAGCGAAGGGGGAAGGGAGCAGCGAAGGGGGAAGGGAGCAGCGAAGGGGGAAGGGAGCAGCGAAGGGGGAAGTGAGCAGCGAAGGGGGAAGGGAGCAGCGAAGGGGGAAGGGTGCAGCGAGGAGGAGGAGAGCAGCGAAGGGGGGAAGGGGAATAGAGCAGTGAAGGGGAAGAGAGCAGCGAAGGGGGAAGAGAGCAGCGAAGGGGGAAGAGAGCAGCGAATGGGAAAGAGAGCAGCGAAGGGGGATGAAGCAGCGAATGGGGGATGAAGCAGCGAAGGGGGTTGAAGCAGCAAAGGTGATATAGAGCAGCGAAGGGCGAAATAGAGCAGCGAAGGGGGAAATAGAGCAGCGAAGGGGGAAGAGAGCAGGGAAGGGGGAAGAGAGCAGCGAAGGGGGAAGACAGCAGCGAAGGGGAAGGAAAGCAGTGTGGGGGAAAAGAAAGCAGCAAAGGGGGAGTAAAGCAGCAAAGGGGGAATAAAGCAGCAATGGGGGGATAAAGCAGCAATGAGGAATAAATTAGCAAGGGGTGGGGAATAAAGCAGCAAGGGTTGGAATAAAGCAGCAAGGGGTGGGAATAAAGCAGTGAAGGGGGTGAATAAAGCAGCGGGGAGAATATAGCAGTGAAGGGGAGAATGTTGCAGCGAAGGGGGAGAATTTAGCAGCAAAGGGAGGAATAAAGCAGCGAAGGGGGAATAAAGTACTGAAGGGGAGAGTATCGCCATGATGGGGGAGAATATAGCCGCAAAGAGGGAAAAATAGCCACGAAGAGGGAGAATTTAGCAGCAAAGGGAGGAATAAAGCAGCGAAGAGGAAGTAAAGTAGCAAGATGGGGAAACAGAGTTGCAAAAGGGGGAACAGTGCAGTGTAGCAGAAACGGAGCAGCAGAGGGGTGAACAGTGCAGCGGAGGGGGGAAACAGAGCAGCGTAGGGGAGAACAGAGCAGTGAAGGCGGAACAGAGCAGCGAAGAGGGAAACAGTGCAGCGAAGTGGGGAACAGAGCAGCAAATGGGGGGGGGGGCCGGGAACAGAGCACCCAAGGGGAGGAACAGAGCAGTGAGGGGGAAGGAATAGAGCAGCGAAAGGTGCGGGGAATAGAGCAGCAAGGGGGGAATAGAGCAGTAAAGGGGGAATAGAGCAGTGAAGGGTGTTAATAGAGCAGTGAAGGGGCGATGATGCAGCAAAGGGGGGAATAGAGCAGCGAAGAGGGAATAGAGCAGCTAAAGGGGGAATAGAGCAGCGAAGGGGCAATAGAGCAGCAAAGGGGGTTCATCGAGCAGCGAAGGGGGTGTATCCAGCAGCAAAGTGGGAGAATCGAGCAGCGAAGGAGTGTACCGAGTAGCGAAGGGGATGCATAGAACAGCGAGGGGAGCGCGTATAGCAGCAAATGGGAAATGAAGAAGCGAAAGGGAAATGAAGCAGCGAAGAGGGAAGAGAGCAGCGAAAGGGGGAATGGGAATAGAGCAGCGAAGGGGGGAAGAGAGCAGCGAAGGGGGAAGAGAGCAGCGAAGGGGGAAGAGAGCAGCGAAGGGGGAAGGGAGCAGCGAAGGGGGAAGAGAGCAGCGAAGGGGGAAGGGAGCAGCGAAGGGGGAAGGGAGCAGAGAAGGGGAAGGGAGCAGCGAAGGTGGAGGGAGCAGCGAAGGGGGAAGGGAGCAGCGAGGGGGAGGAGAGCAGCGAAGGGGGGAAGGGGAATAGAGCAGCGAAGCGGGGAAGAGGGCAGCGAAGGGGGAAGAGAGCAGCGAAGGGGGAAGAGAGCAGTGAACGGGAAAGAGAGAAGCGAAGGGGGAAGAGAGCAGCGAAGGGGGTTGAAGCAGCGAAGAGGGAAGGGAGCAGCGAAGGGGGAAGGGAGCAGCGAAGGGGAAAGGCAGCAGCGATGGGGGAAGAGAGCAGCGAAGGGGGAAGACAGCAGCGAAGGGAGAAGAGAGCAGCGAAGGGGGAAGAGAGCAGCGAAGGGGGAAGAGAGCAGCGAAGGGGGAATGGAGCAGCGAAGGGAGAAGAGAGCAGCGAAGGGGGAAGAGAGCAGCGAAGGGGGAAGAGAGCAGCAAAGTGGGAAGAGAGCAACGAAGGGAGAAGAGAGCAGCGAAGGGAGAAGAGAGCAGAGAAGGGGGAAGAGACCAGCGAAGGGGGAAGGAAACAGCGAAGGTGGAAGAGAGCAGCGAAGGCGGAATAGAGCAGCGAAGGGGAAAGGAAGCATCAAATGGGGGATGAAGCAATGAATGGGGAATGAAGCAGCGAATGGGGAATGAAGCAGCGAGGGGGAGGAGAGCAGCGAAGGGGGGAAGGGGAATAGAGCAGCGAAGCGGGGAAGAGAGCAGCGAAGGGGGAAGAGAGCAGCGAAGGGGGAAGAGAGCAGTGAACGGGAAAGAGAGAAGCGAAGGGGAAGAGAGCAGCGAAGGGGGTTGAAGCAGCGAAGGGGGAAGAGAGCAGCGAAGGGGGAAGAGAGCAGCGAAGGGGGAAGAGAGCAACGAAGGGAGAAGAGAGCAGCGAAGGGAGAAGAGAGCAGCGAAGGGGGAAGGGAGCAGTGAAGGGGGAAGGGAGCAGCGAAGGGGTAAGGGAGCACCGAAGGTGGAAGAGAGCAGCGAAGGTGGAATAGAGCAGCGAAGGGGAAAGGAAGCAGCAAATGGGGGATGAAGCAGTGAATGGGGAATGAAGCAGCGAATGGGGATGAAGCAGCGAATGGGGAATGAAGCAGCGAAGGGGGTTGAAGCAGCGAAGGGGGTTGAAGCAGCGAAGGTGGTTGAAGCAGCAAAGGTGAAATAGAGCAGCGAAGGGCGAAATAGAGCAGCGAAGGGGGAAATAGAGCAGCGAAGGGGGAAATAAAGCAGCGAAGGGGGAAGAGAGCAGTGAAGGGGGAAGAGAGCAGCGAAGGGGAAGAGAGCAGGGAAGGGGGAAGAGAGCAGGGAAGGGGGAAGAGAGCAGCAAAGGGGGAAGACAGCAGCGAAGGGGAAGGAAAGCAGTGTGGGGGGGAAAGAAAGCAGCAAGGGGGGAGTAAAGCCGCAAGGGGGAATAAACCAGCAATGGGGGGATAAAGCAGCAATGAGGAATAAATTAGCAAGGGGTGGGAATAAAGCAGTGAAGGGGGTGAATAAAGCAGCGGGGAGAATATAGCAGTGAAGGGGAGAATGTTGCAGCAAAGGGGAGAATATAGCCGCGATGGGGGAGAATAGAGCAGCGAAGGGGGGAAGAGAGCAGCGAAGGGGGAAGAGAGCAGCGAAGGGGGAAGAGAGCAGCGAAGGGGGAAGGGAGCAGCGAAGGGGGAAAAGAGCAGCGAAGGGGGAAGGGAGCAGCGAAGGGGAAGGGAGCAGAGAAGGGGGAAGGGAGCAGCGAAGGGGGAGGGAGTAGCGAAGGGGGAAGGGAGCAGCGACGGGGAGGAGAGCAGCGAAGGGGGGAAGGGGAATAGAGCAGCGAAGCGGGGAAGAGAGCAGCGAAGGGGGAAGAGAGCAGCGAAGTGGGAAGAGAGCAGTGAACGGGAAAGAGAGAAGCGAAGGGGAAGAGAGCAGCGAAGGGGGTTGAAGCAGCGAAGAGGGAAGGGAGCAGCGAAGGGGGAAGGGAGCAGCGAAGGGGAAAGGCAGCAGCGATGGGGGAAGAAAGCAGCGAAGGGGAAAGGAAGCATCAAATGGGGGATGAAGCAATGAATGGGGAATGAAGCAGCGAATGGGGAATGAAGCAGCGAATGGGGGATGAAGCAGCGAAGGGGGTTGAAGCAGCGAAGGGGGTTGAAGCAGCGAAGGTGTCTGAAGCAGCAAAGGTGAAATAGAACAGCGAAGGGTGAAATAGAGCAGCGAAGGGTGAAATAGAGCAGCGAAGGGGGAAGAGAGCAGCGAAAGGGGAAGAGAGCAGGGAAGGGGGAAGAGAGCAGCGAAGGGGGAAGACAGCAGCGAAGAGGAAGGAAAGCAGTGTGGGGGGGAAAGAAAGCAGCAAAGGTGGAGTAAAGCAGCAAAGGGGGAATAAAGCAGCAATGGGGGGATAAAGCAGCAATGAGGATAAATTAGAAAGGGGTGGGGAATAAAGCAGCAAGGGTTGGGAATAAAGCAGCAAGGGGTGGGAATAAAGCAGTGAAGGGGGTGAATAAAGCAGCGGGGAGAATATAGCAGTGAAGGGGAGAATGTTGCAGCGAAGGGGGAGAATTTAGCAGCAAAGTGAGGAATAAAGCAGCGAAGGGGGAATAAAGTAGTGAAGGGGAGAGTATCGCCATGATGGGGGAGAATATAGCCGCGAAGAGGGAGAAAATAGCCACGAAGGGGGAGAATTTAGCAGCAAAGGGAGGAATAAAGCAGCGAAGAGGAAGAAAAGTAGCAAGATGGGGAAACAGAGTTGCAAAAGGGGGAACAGTGCAGTGTAGCAGAAACGGAGCAGCAGAGGGGGGAACCGTGGAGCGGAGGTGAAAACAGAGCAGCGTAGGGGAGAACAGAGCAGTGAAGGCGGAACAGTGCAGCGAAGAGGGAAACAGTGCTGCGAAGTGGGGAACAGAGCAGCAAATGGCGGGGGTGGCGGGAACAGAGCAGCCAAGGGGAGGAACAGAGCAGTGAGGGGGAAGGAATAGAGCAGCGAAAGGTGCGGGGAATAGAGCAGCAATGGGGGAATAGAGCAGTAAAGGGGGAATAGAGCAGTGAAGGGTGTTAATAGAGCAGTGAAGGGGCGATCATGCAGCAAAGGGGGGAATAGAGCAGCGGAGAGGGAATAGAGCAGCTCAAGGGGGAATAGAGCATCGAAGGGGGTGCATCGAGCAGCGAAGCGGGTGTATTCAGCAGCGAAGTGGGAGAATCGAGCAGCTAAGGGGTGCATCGAGTAGCGAAGGTGATGCATAGAACAGCGAGGGCAGCGCGTATAGCACCAAAGGGGAAATGAAGAAGCGAAAGGGAAATGAAGCTGCGAAGAGGGAAGAGAGCAGCGAAAGGGGGATGGGGAATAGAGCAGCGAAGGGGGGAAGAGAGCAGCGAAGGGGGAAGAGAGCAGCAAAGGGGGAAGAGAGCAGCGAAGGGGGAATGGAGCAGCGAAGGGGGAAGGGAGCAGCGAAGGGAGCAGCGAAGGGGGAAGGGAGCAGCGAAGGGGAAGGGAGCAGCGAAGGGGGAAGGTAGCAGCGAAGGGGGAAGGGAGCAGCGAAGGGGGAAGGGAGCAGCGAGGAGGAGGAGAGCAGCGAAGGGGGGAAGGGGAATAGAGCAGTGAAGGAGGGAAGAGAGCAGCGAAGGGGGAAGAGAGCAGCGAAGGGGAAGAGAGCAGCGAAGGGGAAGAGAGCAGCGAAGGGGAAAGAGAGCAGCGAAGGGGGAAGAGAGCAGCGAAGGGGGAAGGGAGCAGCGAAGGGGGAAGGGAGCAGCGAAGGAGGAAGGGAGCAGCAAAGGGGGAAGGGAGCAGCGAAGGGGGAAGGAAGCAGCGAAGGGGGAAGGCAGCAGCGATGGGGGAAGAGAGCAGAGAAGGAGGAAGAGAGCAGCGAACGGGGAAGAGAGCAGCGAAGAGAGCAGCGAAGGGGGAAGAGAGCAGCGAAGGGGGAAGAGAGCAGCGAAGGGGGAAGAGAGCAACGAAGGGAGAAGAGAGCAGCGAAGGGAGAAGAGAGCAGCGAAGGGGGAAGGGAGCAGTGAAGGGGGAAGGGAGCAGCGAAGGGGTAAGGGAGCACCGAAGGTGGAATAGAGCAGCGAAGGCGGAATAGAGCAGCGAAGGGGAAAGGAAGCAGCAAATGGGGGATGAAGCAGTGAATGGGGAATGAAGCAGCGAATGGGGATGAAGCAGCGAATGGGGAATGAAGCAGCGAAGGGGGTTGAAGCAGCGAAGGGGGTTGAAGCAGCGAAGGTGGTTGAAGCAGCAAAGGTGAAATAGAGCAGCGAAGGGCGAAATAGAGCAGCGAAGGGGGAAATAGTGCAGCGAAGGGGGAAATAGAGCAGCGAAGGGGGAAGAGAGCAGTGAAGGGGGAAAAGAGCAGCGAAGGGGGAAGAGAGCAGGGAAGGGGGAAGAGAGCAGGGAAGGGGGAAGAGAGCAGCAAAGGGGGAAGACAGCAGCGAAGGGGAAGGAAAGCAGTGTGGGGGGGAAAGAAAGCAGCAAGGGGGGAGTAAAGCCGCAAGGGGGAATAAACCAGCAATGGGGGGATAAAGCAGCAATGAGGAATAAATTAGCAAGGGGTGGGAATAAAGCAGTGAAGGGGGTGAATAAAGCAGCGGGGAGAATATAGCAGTGAAGGGGAGAATGTTGCAGCAAAGGGGAGAATATAGCCGCGATGGGGGAGAATAGAGCAGCGAAGGGGGTAAGAGAGCAGCGAAGGGGGAAGAGAGCAGCGAAGGGGGAAGAGAGCAGCGAAGGGGGAAGGGAGCAGCGAAGGGGGAAGAGAGCAGCGAAGGGGGAAGGGAGCAGCGAAGGGGGAAGGGAGCAGAGAAGGGGGAAGGGAGCAGCGAAGGGGGAGGGAGTAGCGAAGGGGGAAGGGAGCAGCGAGGGGGAGGAGAGCAGCGAAGGGGGGAAGGGGAATAGAGCAGCGAAGCGGGGAAGAGAGCAGCGAAGGGGGAAGAGAGCAGCGAAGGGGGAAGAGAGCAGTGAACGGGAAAGAGAGAAGCGAAGGGGAAGAGAGCAGCGAAGGGGGTTGAAGCAGCGAAGAGGGAAGGGAGCAGCGAAGGGGGAAGGGAGCAGCGAAGGGGAAAGGCTGCAGCGATGGGGGAAGATAGCAGCGAAGGGGAAAGGAAGCATCAAATGGGGGATGAAGCAATGAATGGGGAATGAAGCAGCGAATGGGGAATGAAGCAGCGAATGGGGATGAAGCAGCGAATGGGGTATGAAGCAGCGAAGGGGGTTGAAGCAGCGAAGGGGGTTGAAGCAGCGAAGGTGTCTGAAGCAGCAAAGGTGAAATAGAACAGCGAAGGGTGAAATAGAGCAGCGAAGGGTGAAATAGAGCAGCGAAGGGGGAAGAGAGCAGCGAAAGGGGAAGAGAGCAGGGAAGGGGGAAGAGAGCAGCGAAGGGGGAAGACAGCAGCGAAGAGGAAGGAAAGCAGTGTGGGGGGGAAAGAAAGCAGCAAAGGTGGAGTAAAGCAGCAAAGGGGGAATAAAGCAGCAATGGGGGGATAAAGCAGCAATGAGGATAAATTAGAAAGGGGTGGGGAATAAAGCAGCAAGGGTTGGGAATAAAGCAGCAAGGGGTGGGAATAAAGCAGTGAAGGGGGTGAATAAAGCAGCGGGGAGAATATAGCAGTGAAGGGGAGAATGTTGCAGCGAAGGGGGAGAATTTAGCAGCAAAGTGAGGCATAAAGCAGCGAAGGGGGAATAAAGTAGTGAAGGGGAGAGTATCGCCATGATGGGGGAGAATATAGCCGCGAAGAGGGAGAAAATAGCCACGAAGGGGGAGAATTTAGCAGCAAAGGGAGGAATAAAGCAGCGAAGAGGAAGTAAAGTAGCAAGATGGGGAAACAGAGTTGCAAAAGGGGGAACAGTGCAGTGTAGCAGAAACGGAGCAGCAGAAGGGGGAACCGTGGAGCGGAGGTGAAAACAGAGCAGCGTAGGGGAGAACAGAGCAGTGAAGGCGGAACAGTGCAGCGAAGAGGGAAACAGTGCTGCGAAGTGGGGAACAGAGCAGCAAATGGCGGGGGTGGCGGGAACAGAGCAGCCAAGGGGAGGAACAGAGCAGTGAGGGGGAAGGAATAGAGCAGCGAAAGGTGCGGGGAATAGAGCAGCAATGGGGGAATAGAGCAGTAAAGGGGGAATAGAGCAGTGAAGGGTGTTAATAGAGCAGTGAAGGGGCGATCATGCAGCAAAGGGGGGAATAGAGCAGCGAAGAGGGAATAGAGCAGCTCAAGGGGGAATAGAGCAGCGAAGGGGCAATAGAGCATCGAAGGGGGTGCATCGAGCAGCGAAGCGGGTGTATTCAGCAGCGAAGTGGGAGAATCGAGCAGCTAAGGGGTGCATCGAGTAGCGAAGGTGATGCATAGAACAGCGAGGGCAGCGCGTATAGCACCAAAGGGGAAATGAAGAAGCGAAAGGGAAATGAAGCTGCGAAGAGGGAAGAGAGCAGCGAAAGGGGGATGGGGAATAGAGCAGCGAAGGGGGGAAGAGAGCAGCGAAGGGGGAAGAGAGCAGCGAAGGGGGAAGAGAGCAGCGAAGGGGGAATGGAGCAGCGAAGGGGGAAGGGAGCAGCGAAGGGGGAAGGGAGCAGCGAAGGGGGAAGGGAGCAGCGAAGGGGAAGGGAGCAGCGAAGGGGGAAGGGAGCAGCGAAGGGGGAAGGGAGCAGCGAAGGGGGAAGGGAGCAGCGAGGAGGAGGAGAGCAGCGAAGGGGGGAAGGGGAATAGAGCAGTGAAGGAGGGAAGAGAGCAGCGAAGGGGGAAGAGAGCAGCGAAGGGGAAGAGAGCAGCGAAGGGGAAGAGAGCAGCGAAGGGGAAAGAGAGCAGCGAAGGGGGAAGAGAGCAGCGAAGGGGGAAGGGAGCAGCGAAGGGGGAAGGGAGCAGCGAAGGGGGAAGGGAGCAGCAAAGGGGGGATGAAGCAGTGAATGGGGAATGAAGCAGCGAATGGGGATGAAGCAGCGAATGGGGAATGAAGCAGCGAAGGGGGTTGAAGCAGCGAAGGGGGTTGAAGCAGCGAAGGTGGTTGAAGCAGCAAAGGTGAAATAGAGCAGCGAAGGGTGAAATAGAGCAGCGAAGGGGGAAATAGAGCAGCGAAGGGGGAAATAGAGCAGCGAAGGGGGAAGAGAGCAGTGAAGGGGGAAGAGAGCAGCGAAGGGGGAAGAGAGCAGGGAAGGGGGAAGAGAGCAGGGAAGGGGGAAGAGAGCAGCGAAGGGGGAAGACAGCTGCGAAGGGGAAGGAAAGCAGTGTGGGGGGGAAAGAAAGCAGCAAGGGGGGAGTAAAGCCGCAAGGGGGAATAAACCAGCAATGGGGGGATAAAGCAGCAATGAGGAATAAATTAGCAAGGGGTGGGAATAAAGCAGTGAAGGGGGTGAATAAAGCAGCGGGGAGAATATAGCAGTGAAGGGGAGAATGTTGCAGCAAAGGGGAGAATATAGCCACGATGGGGGAGAATAGAGCAGCGAAGGGGGGAAGAGAGCAGCGAAGGAGGAAGGGAGCAGCAAAGGGGGAAGGGAGCAGCGAAGGGGGAAGGGAGCAGCGAAGGAGGAAGGGAGCAGCAAAGGGGGAAGGGAGCAGCGAAGGGGGAAGGAAGCAGCGAAGGGGGAAGGCAGCAGCGATGGGGGAAGAGAGCAGAGAAGGAGGAAGAGAGCAGCGAACGGGGAAGAGAGCAGCGAAGAGAGCAGCGAAGGGGGAAGAGAGCAGCGAAGGGGGAAGAGAGCAGCGAAGGGGGAAGAGAGCAACGAAGGGAGAAGAGAGCAGCGAAGGGAGAAGAGAGCAGCGAAGGGGGAAGGGAGCAGTGAAGGGGGAAGGGAGCAGCGAAGGGGTAAGGGAGCACCGAAGGTGGAATAGAGCAGCGAAGGCGGAATAGAGCAGCGAAGGGGAAAGGAAGCAGCAAATGGGGGATGAAGCAGTGAATGGGGAATGAAGCAGCGAATGGGGATGAAGCAGCGAATGGGGAATGAAGCAGCGAAGGGGGTTGAAGCAGCGAAGGGGGTTGAAGCAGCGAAGGTGGTTGAAGCAGCAAAGGTGAAATAGAGCAGCGAAGGGCGAAATAGAGCAGCGAAGGGGGAAATAGTGCAGCGAAGGGGGAAATAGAGCAGCGAAGGGGGAAGAGAGCAGTGAAGGGGGAAAAGAGCAGCGAAGGGGGAAGAGAGCAGGGAAGGGGGAAGAGAGCAGGGAAGGGGGAAGAGAGCAGCAAAGGGGGAAGACAGCAGCGAAGGGGAAGGAAAGCAGTGTGGGGGGGAAAGAAAGCAGCAAGGGGGGAGTAAAGCCGCAAGGGGGAATAAACCAGCAATGGGGGGATAAAGCAGCAATGAGGAATAAATTAGCAAGGGGTGGGAATAAAGCAGTGAAGGGGGTGAATAAAGCAGCGGGGAGAATATAGCAGTGAAGGGGAGAATGTTGCAGCAAAGGGGAGAATATAGCCGCGATGGGGGAGAATAGAGCAGCGAAGGGGGTAAGAGAGCAGCGAAGGGGGAAGAGAGCAGCGAAGGGGGAAGAGAGCAGCGAAGGGGGAAGGGAGCAGCGAAGGGGGAAGAGAGCAGCGAAGGGGGAAGGGAGCAGCGAAGGGGGAAGGGAGCAGAGAAGGGGGAAGGGAGCAGCGAAGGGGGAGGGAGTAGCGAAGGGGGAAGGGAGCAGCGAGGGGGAGGAGAGCAGCGAAGGGGGGAAGGGGAATAGAGCAGCGAAGCGGGGAAGAGAGCAGCGAAGGGGGAAGAGAGCAGCGAAGGGGGAAGAGAGCAGTGAACGGGAAAGAGAGAAGCGAAGGGGAAGAGAGCAGCGAAGGGGGTTGAAGCAGCGAAGAGGGAAGGGAGCAGCGAAGGGGGAAGGGAGCAGCGAAGGGGAAAGGCTGCAGCGATGGGGGAAGATAGCAGCGAAGGGGAAAGGAAGCATCAAATGGGGGATGAAGCAATGAATGGGGAATGAAGCAGCGAATGGGGAATGAAGCAGCGAATGGGGATGAAGCAGCGAATGGGGTATGAAGCAGCGAAGGGGGTTGAAGCAGCGAAGGGGGTTGAAGCAGCGAAGGTGTCTGAAGCAGCAAAGGTGAAATAGAACAGCGAAGGGTGAAATAGAGCAGCGAAGGGTGAAATAGAGCAGCGAAGGGGGAAGAGAGCAGCGAAAGGGGAAGAGAGCAGGGAAGGGGGAAGAGAGCAGCGAAGGGGGAAGACAGCAGCGAAGAGGAAGGAAAGCAGTGTGGGGGGGAAAGAAAGCAGCAAAGGTGGAGTAAAGCAGCAAAGGGGGAATAAAGCAGCAATGGGGGGATAAAGCAGCAATGAGGATAAATTAGAAAGGGGTGGGGAATAAAGCAGCAAGGGTTGGGAATAAAGCAGCAAGGGGTGGGAATAAAGCAGTGAAGGGGGTGAATAAAGCAGCGGGGAGAATATAGCAGTGAAGGGGAGAATGTTGCAGCGAAGGGGGAGAATTTAGCAGCAAAGTGAGGCATAAAGCAGCGAAGGGGGAATAAAGTAGTGAAGGGGAGAGTATCGCCATGATGGGGGAGAATATAGCCGCGAAGAGGGAGAAAATAGCCACGAAGGGGGAGAATTTAGCAGCAAAGGGAGGAATAAAGCAGCGAAGAGGAAGTAAAGTAGCAAGATGGGGAAACAGAGTTGCAAAAGGGGGAACAGTGCAGTGTAGCAGAAACGGAGCAGCAGAAGGGGGAACCGTGGAGCGGAGGTGAAAACAGAGCAGCGTAGGGGAGAACAGAGCAGTGAAGGCGGAACAGTGCAGCGAAGAGGGAAACAGTGCTGCGAAGTGGGGAACAGAGCAGCAAATGGCGGGGGTGGCGGGAACAGAGCAGCCAAGGGGAGGAACAGAGCAGTGAGGGGGAAGGAATAGAGCAGCGAAAGGTGCGGGGAATAGAGCAGCAATGGGGGAATAGAGCAGTAAAGGGGGAATAGAGCAGTGAAGGGTGTTAATAGAGCAGTGAAGGGGCGATCATGCAGCAAAGGGGGGAATAGAGCAGCGAAGAGGGAATAGAGCAGCTCAAGGGGGAATAGAGCAGCGAAGGGGCAATAGAGCATCGAAGGGGGTGCATCGAGCAGCGAAGCGGGTGTATTCAGCAGCGAAGTGGGAGAATCGAGCAGCTAAGGGGTGCATCGAGTAGCGAAGGTGATGCATAGAACAGCGAGGGCAGCGCGTATAGCACCAAAGGGGAAATGAAGAAGCGAAAGGGAAATGAAGCTGCGAAGAGGGAAGAGAGCAGCGAAAGGGGGATGGGGAATAGAGCAGCGAAGGGGGGAAGAGAGCAGCGAAGGGGGAAGAGAGCAGCGAAGGGGGAAGAGAGCAGCGAAGGGGGAATGGAGCAGCGAAGGGGGAAGGGAGCAGCGAAGGGGGAAGGGAGCAGCGAAGGGGGAAGGGAGCAGCGAAGGGGAAGGGAGCAGCGAAGGGGGAAGGGAGCAGCGAAGGGGGAAGGGAGCAGCGAAGGGGGAAGGGAGCAGCGAGGAGGAGGAGAGCAGCGAAGGGGGGAAGGGGAATAGAGCAGTGAAGGAGGGAAGAGAGCAGCGAAGGGGGAAGAGAGCAGCGAAGGGGAAGAGAGCAGCGAAGGGGAAGAGAGCAGCGAAGGGGAAAGAGAGCAGCGAAGGGGGAAGAGAGCAGCGAAGGGGGAAGGGAGCAGCGAAGGGGGAAGGGAGCAGCGAAGGGGGAAGGGAGCAGCAAAGGGGGGATGAAGCAGTGAATGGGGAATGAAGCAGCGAATGGGGATGAAGCAGCGAATGGGGAATGAAGCAGCGAAGGGGGTTGAAGCAGCGAAGGGGGTTGAAGCAGCGAAGGTGGTTGAAGCAGCAAAGGTGAAATAGAGCAGCGAAGGGTGAAATAGAGCAGCGAAGGGGGAAATAGAGCAGCGAAGGGGGAAATAGAGCAGCGAAGGGGGAAGAGAGCAGTGAAGGGGGAAGAGAGCAGCGAAGGGGGAAGAGAGCAGGGAAGGGGGAAGAGAGCAGGGAAGGGGGAAGAGAGCAGCGAAGGGGGAAGACAGCTGCGAAGGGGAAGGAAAGCAGTGTGGGGGGGAAAGAAAGCAGCAAGGGGGGAGTAAAGCCGCAAGGGGGAATAAACCAGCAATGGGGGGATAAAGCAGCAATGAGGAATAAATTAGCAAGGGGTGGGAATAAAGCAGTGAAGGGGGTGAATAAAGCAGCGGGGAGAATATAGCAGTGAAGGGGAGAATGTTGCAGCAAAGGGGAGAATATAGCCACGATGGGGGAGAATAGAGCAGCGAAGGGGGGAAGAGAGCAGCGAAGGAGGAAGGGAGCAGCAAAGGGGGAAGGGAGCAGCGAAGGGGGAAGGGAGCAGCGAAGGAGGAAGGGAGCAGCAAAGGGGGAAGGGAGCAGCGAAGGGGGAAGGAAGCAGCGAAGGGGGAAGGCAGCAGCGATGGGGGAAGAGAGCAGAGAAGGAGGAAGAGAGCAGCGAACGGGGAAGAGAGCAGCGAAGAGAGCAGCGAAGGGGGAAGAGAGCAGCGAAGGGGGAAGAGAGCAGCGAAGGGGGAAGAGAGCAACGAAGGGAGAAGAGAGCAGCGAAGGGAGAAGAGAGCAGCGAAGGGGGAAGGGAGCAGTGAAGGGGGAAGGGAGCAGCGAAGGGGTAAGGGAGCACCGAAGGTGGAATAGAGCAGCGAAGGCGGAATAGAGCAGCGAAGGGGAAAGGAAGCAGCAAATGGGGGATGAAGCAGTGAATGGGGAATGAAGCAGCGAATGGGGATGAAGCAGCGAATGGGGAATGAAGCAGCGAAGGGGGTTGAAGCAGCGAAGGGGGTTGAAGCAGCGAAGGTGGTTGAAGCAGCAAAGGTGAAATAGAGCAGCGAAGGGCGAAATAGAGCAGCGAAGGGGGAAATAGTGCAGCGAAGGGGGAAATAGAGCAGCGAAGGGGGAAGAGAGCAGTGAAGGGGGAAAAGAGCAGCGAAGGGGGAAGAGAGCAGGGAAGGGGGAAGAGAGCAGGGAAGGGGGAAGAGAGCAGCAAAGGGGGAAGACAGCAGCGAAGGGGAAGGAAAGCAGTGTGGGGGGGAAAGAAAGCAGCAAGGGGGGAGTAAAGCCGCAAGGGGGAATAAACCAGCAATGGGGGGATAAAGCAGCAATGAGGAATAAATTAGCAAGGGGTGGGAATAAAGCAGTGAAGGGGGTGAATAAAGCAGCGGGGAGAATATAGCAGTGAAGGGGAGAATGTTGCAGCAAAGGGGAGAATATAGCCGCGATGGGGGAGAATAGAGCAGCGAAGGGGGTAAGAGAGCAGCGAAGGGGGAAGAGAGCAGCGAAGGGGGAAGAGAGCAGCGAAGGGGGAAGGGAGCAGCGAAGGGGGAAGAGAGCAGCGAAGGGGGAAGGGAGCAGCGAAGGGGGAAGGGAGCAGAGAAGGGGGAAGGGAGCAGCGAAGGGGGAGGGAGTAGCGAAGGGGGAAGGGAGCAGCGAGGGGGAGGAGAGCAGCGAAGGGGGGAAGGGGAATAGAGCAGCGAAGCGGGGAAGAGAGCAGCGAAGGGGGAAGAGAGCAGCGAAGGGGGAAGAGAGCAGTGAACGGGAAAGAGAGAAGCGAAGGGGAAGAGAGCAGCGAAGGGGGTTGAAGCAGCGAAGAGGGAAGGGAGCAGCGAAGGGGGAAGGGAGCAGCGAAGGGGAAAGGCTGCAGCGATGGGGGAAGATAGCAGCGAAGGGGAAAGGAAGCATCAAATGGGGGATGAAGCAATGAATGGGGAATGAAGCAGCGAATGGGGAATGAAGCAGCGAATGGGGATGAAGCAGCGAATGGGGTATGAAGCAGCGAAGGGGGTTGAAGCAGCGAAGGGGGTTGAAGCAGCGAAGGTGTCTGAAGCAGCAAAGGTGAAATAGAACAGCGAAGGGTGAAATAGAGCAGCGAAGGGTGAAATAGAGCAGCGAAGGGGGAAGAGAGCAGCGAAAGGGGAAGAGAGCAGGGAAGGGGGAAGAGAGCAGCGAAGGGGGAAGACAGCAGCGAAGAGGAAGGAAAGCAGTGTGGGGGGGAAAGAAAGCAGCAAAGGTGGAGTAAAGCAGCAAAGGGGGAATAAAGCAGCAATGGGGGGATAAAGCAGCAATGAGGATAAATTAGAAAGGGGTGGGGAATAAAGCAGCAAGGGTTGGGAATAAAGCAGCAAGGGGTGGGAATAAAGCAGTGAAGGGGGTGAATAAAGCAGCGGGGAGAATATAGCAGTGAAGGGGAGAATGTTGCAGCGAAGGGGGAGAATTTAGCAGCAAAGTGAGGCATAAAGCAGCGAAGGGGGAATAAAGTAGTGAAGGGGAGAGTATCGCCATGATGGGGGAGAATATAGCCGCGAAGAGGGAGAAAATAGCCACGAAGGGGGAGAATTTAGCAGCAAAGGGAGGAATAAAGCAGCGAAGAGGAAGTAAAGTAGCAAGATGGGGAAACAGAGTTGCAAAAGGGGGAACAGTGCAGTGTAGCAGAAACGGAGCAGCAGAAGGGGGAACCGTGGAGCGGAGGTGAAAACAGAGCAGCGTAGGGGAGAACAGAGCAGTGAAGGCGGAACAGTGCAGCGAAGAGGGAAACAGTGCTGCGAAGTGGGGAACAGAGCAGCAAATGGCGGGGGTGGCGGGAACAGAGCAGCCAAGGGGAGGAACAGAGCAGTGAGGGGGAAGGAATAGAGCAGCGAAAGGTGCGGGGAATAGAGCAGCAATGGGGGAATAGAGCAGTAAAGGGGGAATAGAGCAGTGAAGGGTGTTAATAGAGCAGTGAAGGGGCGATCATGCAGCAAAGGGGGGAATAGAGCAGCGAAGAGGGAATAGAGCAGCTCAAGGGGGAATAGAGCAGCGAAGGGGCAATAGAGCATCGAAGGGGGTGCATCGAGCAGCGAAGCGGGTGTATTCAGCAGCGAAGTGGGAGAATCGAGCAGCTAAGGGGTGCATCGAGTAGCGAAGGTGATGCATAGAACAGCGAGGGCAGCGCGTATAGCACCAAAGGGGAAATGAAGAAGCGAAAGGGAAATGAAGCTGCGAAGAGGGAAGAGAGCAGCGAAAGGGGGATGGGGAATAGAGCAGCGAAGGGGGGAAGAGAGCAGCGAAGGGGGAAGAGAGCAGCGAAGGGGGAAGAGAGCAGCGAAGGGGGAATGGAGCAGCGAAGGGGGAAGGGAGCAGCGAAGGGGGAAGGGAGCAGCGAAGGGGGAAGGGAGCAGCGAAGGGGAAGGGAGCAGCGAAGGGGGAAGGGAGCAGCGAAGGGGGAAGGGAGCAGCGAAGGGGGAAGGGAGCAGCGAGGAGGAGGAGAGCAGCGAAGGGGGGAAGGGGAATAGAGCAGTGAAGGAGGGAAGAGAGCAGCGAAGGGGGAAGAGAGCAGCGAAGGGGAAGAGAGCAGCGAAGGGGAAGAGAGCAGCGAAGGGGAAAGAGAGCAGCGAAGGGGGAAGAGAGCAGCGAAGGGGGAAGGGAGCAGCGAAGGGGGAAGGGAGCAGCGAAGGGGGAAGGGAGCAGCAAAGGGGGGATGAAGCAGTGAATGGGGAATGAAGCAGCGAATGGGGATGAAGCAGCGAATGGGGAATGAAGCAGCGAAGGGGGTTGAAGCAGCGAAGGGGGTTGAAGCAGCGAAGGTGGTTGAAGCAGCAAAGGTGAAATAGAGCAGCGAAGGGTGAAATAGAGCAGCGAAGGGGGAAATAGAGCAGCGAAGGGGGAAATAGAGCAGCGAAGGGGGAAGAGAGCAGTGAAGGGGGAAGAGAGCAGCGAAGGGGGAAGAGAGCAGGGAAGGGGGAAGAGAGCAGGGAAGGGGGAAGAGAGCAGCGAAGGGGGAAGACAGCTGCGAAGGGGAAGGAAAGCAGTGTGGGGGGGAAAGAAAGCAGCAAGGGGGGAGTAAAGCCGCAAGGGGGAATAAACCAGCAATGGGGGGATAAAGCAGCAATGAGGAATAAATTAGCAAGGGGTGGGAATAAAGCAGTGAAGGGGGTGAATAAAGCAGCGGGGAGAATATAGCAGTGAAGGGGAGAATGTTGCAGCAAAGGGGAGAATATAGCCACGATGGGGGAGAATAGAGCAGCGAAGGGGGGAAGAGAGCAGCGAAGGGGGAAGAGAGCAGCGAAGGGGGAAGAGAGCAGCGAAGGGGGAAGGGAGCAGCGAAAGTGGTAGAGAGCAGCGAAGGGGGAAGGGAGCAGCGAAGGGGGAAGGGAGCAGAGAAGGGGAAGGGAGCAGCGAAGGGGGAGGGAGTAGCGAAGGGGGAAGGGAGCAGCGAGGGGGAGGAGAGCAGCGAAGGGGGGAAGGGGAATAGAGCAGCGAAGCGGGGAAGAGAGCAGCGAAGGGGGAAGAGAGCAGCGAAGGGGGAAGAGAGCAGTGAACGGGAAAGAGAGAAGCGAAGGGGAAGAGAGCAGCGAAGGGGGTTGAAGCAGCGAAGAGGGAAGGGAGCAGCGAAGGGGGAAGGGAGCAGAAAAGGGGAAAGGCAGCAGCGATGGGGGAAGAGAGCAGCGAAGGGGGAAGACAGCAGCGAAGGGAGAAGAGAGCAGCGAAGGGGGAAGAGAGCAGCGAAGGGGGAAGAGAGCAGCGAAGTGGGATGAGAGCAACGAAGGGAGAAGAGAGCAGCGAAGGGAGAAGAGAGCAGCGAAGGAGGAAGAGACCAGCGAAGGGGGAAGGGAGCAGCGAAGCTGGTTGAAGCAGCAAAGGTGAAATAGAACAGCGAAGGGTGAAATAGAGCAGCGAAGGGGAAAGGAAGCAGCAAATGGGGGAAGGGAGCAGCGTAGGGGGAAGGGAGCAGCGAATGGGGAAGGGAGCAGCGAAGGGGGAAGGGAGCAGCGAAGGGGGTTGAAGCAGCGAAGAGGGAAGGGAGCAGCGAAGGGGGAAGGGAGCAGCGAAGGGGGAAGGCAGCAGCGATGGGGGAAGAGAGCAGCGAAGGGGGATGAGAGCAGCGAAGGGGGAAGAGAGCAGCGAAGGGAGAAGAGAGCAGCGAAGGGGGAAGAGAGCAGCGAAGGGGGAAGAGAGCGTCGAAGGGAGAAGAGAGCAGAGAAGGGGGAAGAGACCAGCGAAGGGGGAAGGAAACAGCGAAGGTGGAAGAGAGCAGCGAAGGCGGAATAGAGCAGCGAAGGGGAAAGGAAGCATCAAATGGGGGATGAAGCAATGAATGGGGAATGAAGCAGCGAATGGGGAATGAAGCAGCGAATGGGGATGAAGCAGCGAATGGGGGATGAAGCAGCGAAGGGGGTTGAAGCAGCGAAGGGCGTTGAAGCAGCGAAGGTGTTTGAAGCAGCAAAGGTGAAATAGAACAGCGAAGGGTGAAATAGAGCAGCGAAGGGTGAAATAGAGCAGCGAAGGGGGAAGAGAGCAGCGAAAGGGGAAGAGAGCAGGGAAGGGGGAAGAGAGCAGCGAAGGGGGAAGACAGCAGCGAAGAGGAAGGAAAGCAGTGTGGGGGGGAAAGAAAGCAGCAAAGTTGGAGTAAAGCAGCAAAGGGGGAATAAAGCAGCAATGGGGGGATAAAGCAGCAATGAGGAATAAATTAGAAAGGGGTGGGGAATAAAGCAGCAAGGGTTGGGAATAAAGCAGCAAGGGGTGGGAATAAAGCAGTGAAGGGGGTGAATAAAGCAGCGGGGAGAATATAGCAGTGAAGGGGAGAATGTTGCAGCGAAGGGGGAGAATTTAGCAGCAAAGTGAGGAATAAAGCAGCGAAGGGGGAATAAAGTAGTGAAGGCGAGAGTATCGCCATGATGGGGGAGAATATAGCCGCGAAGAGGGGGAAAATAGCCACGAAGGGGGAGAATTTAGCAGCAAAGGGAGGAATAAAGCAGCGAAGAGGAAGTAAAGTAGCAAGATGGGGAAACAGAGTTGCAAAAGGGGGAACAGTGCAGTGTAGCAGAAACGGAGCAGCAGAGGGGGGAACCGTGGAGCGGAGGTGAAAACAGAGCAGTGTAGGGGAGAACAGAGCAGTGAAGGCGGAACAGTGCAGCGAAGAGGGAAACAGTGCTGCGAAGTGTGGAACAGAGCAGCAAATGGCGGGGGTGGCGGGAACAGAGCAGCCAAGGGGAGGAACAGAGCAGTGAGGGGGAAGGAATAGAGCAGCGAAAGGTGCGGGGAATAGAGCAGCAATGGGGGAATAGAGCAGTAAAGGGGGAATAGAGCAGTGAAGGGTGTTAATAGAGCAGTGAAGGGGCGATCACGCAGCAAAGGGGGGAATAGAGCAGCAAAGAGGGAATAGAGCAGCTCAAGGGGGAATAGAGCAGCGAAGGGGCAATAGAGCATCGAAGGGGGTGCATCGAGCAGCGAAGCGGGTGTATTGAGCAGCGAAGTGGGAGAATCGAGCAGCGAAGGGGTGCATCGGGTAGCGAAGGTGATGCATAGAACAGCGAGGGCAGCGCGTATAGCACCAAAGGGGAAATGAAGAAGCGAAAGGGAAATGAAGCTGCGAAGAGGGAAGAGAGCAGCGAAAGGGGGATGGGGATTAGAGCAGCGAAGGGGGGAAGAGAGCAGCGAAGGGGGAAGAGAGCAGCGAAGGGGGAAGAGAGCAGCGAAGGGGGAATGGAGCAGCGAAGGGGGAAGGGAGCAGCGAAGGGGGAAGGGAGCAGCGAAGGGGAAAGGGAGCAGCGAAGGGGAAGAGAGCAGCGAAGGGGGAAGGGAGCAGCGAAGGGGGAAGGGAGCAGCGAAGGGGGAAGGGAGCAGCGAAGGGGGAAGGGAGCAGCGAGGAGGAGGAGAGCAGCGAAGGGGGGAAGGGGAATAGAGCAGTGAAGGAGGGAAGAGAGCAGCGAAGGGGGAAGAGAGCAGCGAAGGGGAAGAGAGCAGCGAAGGGGAAAGAGAGCAGCGAAGGGGGAAGAGAGCAGCGAAGGGGGAAGGGAGCAGCGAAGGGGGAAGGGAGCAGCGAAGGGGGAAGGGAGCAGCAAAGGGGGAAGGGAGCAGCGAAGGGGGAAGGAAGCAGCGAAGGGGGAAGGCAGCAGCGATGGGGGAAGAGAGCAGAGAAGGAGGAAGAGAGCAGCGAACGGGGAAGAGAGCAGCGAAGGGAGAAGAGAGCAGCGAAGGGGGAAGAGAGCAGCGAAGGGGTAAGAGAGCAGCGAAGGGGGAAGAGAGCAACGAAGGGAGAAGAGAGCAGCGAAGGGAGAAGAGAGCAGCGAAGGGGGAAGAGACCAGCGAAGGGGGAAGGGAGCAGTGAAGGGGGAAGGGAGCAGCGAAGGGGTAAGGGAGCACCGAAGGTGGAAGAGAGCAGCGAAGGCGGAATAGAGCAGCGAAGGGGAAAGGATGCAGCAAATGGGGGATGAAGCAGTGAATGGGGAATGAAGCAGCGAATAAGGATGAAGCAGCGAATGGGGAATGAAGCAGCGAAGGGGGTTGAAGCAGCGAAGGGGGTTGAAGCAGCGAAGGTGGTTGAAGCAGCAAAGGTGAAATAGAGCAGCGAAGGGCGAAATAGAGCAGCGAAGGGGGAAATAGAGCAGCGAAGGGGGAAATAGAGCAGCGAAGGGGGAAGAGAGCAGTGAAGGGGGAAGAGAGCAGCGAAGGGGGAAGAGAGAAGGGAAGGGGGAAGAGAGCAGGGAAGGGGGAAGAGAGCAGCGAAGGGGGAAGACAGCAGCGAAGGGGAAGGAAAGCAGTGTGGGGGGGAAAGAAAGCAGCAAGGGGGGAGTAAAGCCGCAAGGGGGAATAAACCAGCAATGGGGGGATAAAGCAGCAATGAGGAATAAATTAGCAAGGGGTGGGAATAAAGCAGTGAAGGGGGTGAATAAAGCAGCGGGGAGAATATAGCAGTGAAGGGGAGAATGTTGCAGCAAAGGGGAGAATATAGCCGCGATGGGGGAGAATATAGCAGCGAAGGGGGAGAATATAGCTGCAAAGGGGGAGAATATAGCAGCAAAGGGGGAGAATTTAGCAGCAAAGGGAGCAATAAAGCAGCGAAGAGGAAGTAAAGTAGCAAGATGGGGAAACAGAGTTGCGAAAGGAGGAACAGTGCAGTGAAGTGGAAACGGAGCAGCAGAGGGGGAAACAGTGCAGCGGAGGGGGAAACAGAGCAGCGTAGGGGAGAACGGAGCAGTGAAGGCGGATAAGAGCAGCGAAGAGGGAAACAGTGCAGCGAAGTGGGGAACAGAGCAGCAAATGTGGGGGGGAGCGGGAACAGAGCAGCCAAGGGGAGGAACAGAGCAGTGAGGGGGAAGGAATAGAGTAGCGAAAGGTGGGGGAATAGAGCAGCAAGGGGGGAATAATGCAGTAAAGGGAGAATTGAGCAGTGAAGGGTGTTAATAGAGCAGTGAAGGGGCGATGATGCAGCAAAGGGGGGAATAGAGCAGCGAAGAGGGAATAGAGCAGCTAAAGGGGGAATAGAGCAGCGAAGAGGGAATAGAGCAGCTAAAGGGGGAATAGAGCAGCGAAGGGGCAATAGAGCAGCGAAGGGGGTGCATCGAGCACCGAAGGGGGTGTATTGAGCAGCGAAGTGGGAGAATCGAGCAGCAAAGGGGTGCATCGAGTAGCGAAGGTGATGCATAGAACAGCGAGGGGAGCGCGTATAGCACCAAAGGGGAAATGAAGAAGCGAAAGGGAAATGAAGCTGCGAAGAGGGAAAAGAGCAGCGAAAGGGGGAAAGGGAATAGAGCAGCGAAGGGGGGAAGAGAGCAGCGAAGGGGGAAGAGAGCAGCGAAGGGGGAATGGAGCAGCGAAGGGGGAAGGGAGCAGCGAAGGGGGAAGGGAGCAGCGAAGGGGGAAGGGAGCAGCGAAGGGGGAAGGGAGCAGCGAAGGGGGAAGGGAGCAGCGAAGGGGGAAGGGAGCAGCGAAGGGGGAAGGGAGCAGCGAAGGGGCAAGGGAACAGCGAAGGGGGATGGGAGCAGCGAAGGGGGAAGGGAGCAGCAAATGGGGGATGAAGCAGTGAATGGGGAATGAAGCAGCGAATGGGGATGAAGCAGCGAATGGGGGATGAAGCAGCGAAGGGGGTTGAAGCAGCGAAGGTGGTTGAAGCAGCAAATGTGAAATAGAGCAGCGAAGGGCGAAATAGAGCAGCGAAGGGGGAAATAGAGCAGCGAAGGGGGAAATAGAGCAGTGACGGGGGAAGAGAGCAGCGAAGGGGGAAGAGAGCAGTGAAGGGGGAAGAGAGCAGCGAAGGGGGAAGAGAGCAGGGAAGGGGGAAGAGAGCAGCGAAGGGGGAAGACAGCAGCGAAGGGGAAGGAAAGCAGTGTGGGGGGGAAAGAAAGCAGCAAGGGGGGAGTAAAGCAGCAAAGGGGGAATAAACCAGCAATGGGGGTATAAAGCAGCAATGAGGAATAAATTAGCAAAGGGTGGGAATAAAGCAGTGAAGGGGGTGAATAAAGCAGCGGGGAGAATATAGCAGTGAAGGGGAGAATGTTGCAGCAAAGGGGAGAATATAGCCGCGATGGGGGAGAATATAGCTGCGAAGGGGGAGAATTTAGCAGCAAAGGGGAAGAATTTAGCAGCAAAGGGAGGAATAAAGCAGCGAAGAGGAAGTAAAGTAGCAAGATGGGGAAACAGAGTTGCGAAAGGGGGAACAGTGCAGTGAAGCGGAAACGGAGCAGCAGAGGGGGAAACAGTGCAGCGGAGGGGGAAACAGAGCAGCGTAGGGGAGAACAGAGCAGTGAAGGCGGAACAGAGCAGCGAAGAGGGAAACAGTGCAGCGAAGTGGGGAACAGAGCAGCAAATGGGGGGGGCGGGAACAGAGCAGCCAAGGGGAGGAACAGAGCAGTGAGGGGGAAGGAATAGAGCAGCGAAAGGTGGGGGAATAGAGCAGCAAGGGGGGAATAATGCAGTAAAGGGAGAATAGAGCAGTGAAGGGTGTTAATAGAGCAGTGAAGGGGCGATGATGCAGCAAAGGGGGGAATAGAGCAGCGAAGAGGAAGTAAAGTAGCAAGATGGGGAAACAGAGTTGCGAAAGGAGGAACAGTGCAGTGAAGTGGAAACGGATTAGCACGTGGGGAAACAGTGCAGCGTAGGGGGAAACAGAGCAGCGTAGGGTAGAACGGAGCAGTGAAGGCGGATAAGAGCAGCGAAGAGGGAAACAGTGCAGCGAAGTGGGGAACAGAGCAGCAAAGGGGGAATAAAGCAGCAATGGGGGGATAAAGCAACAATGAGGAATAAATTAGCAAGGGGTGGGGAATAGAGCAGCAAGGGTTGGGAATAAAGCAGCAAGGGGTGGGAATTAAGCAGTGAAGTGGTGAATAAAGCAGCGGGGAGAATATAGCAGTGAAGGGGAGAATGTTGCAGCGAAGGGGGAGAATTTAGCAGCGAAGGGGGAGAATTTAGCAGCGAAGGGAGGAATAAAGCAGCGAAGGGGGAATAAAGCAGCGAAGGGGGATAATTTAGCAGCAAAGGGAGGAATAAAGCAGCGAAGAGGAAGTAAAGTAGCAAGATGGCGAAACAGAGTTGCGAAAGGAGGAACAGTGCATTGAATTGGAAACAGAGCAGCACGTGGGGAAACAGTGCAGTGTAGGGGGAAACAGAGCAGCGTAGGGGAGAACGGAGCAGTGAAGGCGGATAAGAGCAGCGAAGAGGGAAACAGTGCAGCGAAGTTGGGAACAGAGCAGCAAATGGGGGGGGGGGGCGGGAACAGTGCAGCCAAGGGGAGGAACAGAGCAGTGAGGGGGAAGGAATAGAGCAGCGAAAGGTGGGGGAATAGAGCAGCAAGGGGGGAATAATGCAGTAAAGGGAGAATAGAGCAGTGAAGGGTGTTAATAGAGCAGTGAAGGGGCGATGATGCAGCAAAGGGGGGAATAGAGCAGCGAAGAGGGAATAGAGCAGCTAAAGGGGGAATAGAGCAGCGAAGGGGCAATAGAGCAGTGAAGGGGGTGCATCGAGCAGCGAAGGGGGTGTATTGAGCAGCGAAGTGGGAGAATCGAGCAGCGAAGGGGTGCATCGAGTAGCGAAGGTGATGCATAAAACAGCGAGGGGAGCGCGTATAGCACCAAAGGGGAAATGAAGAAGCGAAAGGGAAATGAAGCTGCGAAGAGCGAAGAGAGCAGCGAAATGGGGAAGGGGAATAGAGCAGCGAAGGGGGGAAGAGAGCAGCGAAGGGGGAAGAGAGCAGCGAAGGGGGAAGAGAGCAGCGAAGGGGGAATGGAGCAGCGAAGGGGGAAGGGAGCAGCGAAGGGGGAAGGGTGCAGCGAAAGGGGAAGAGAGCAGCGAAGGGGGAAGGGAGCAGCGAAGGGGGAAGGGAGCAGCGAAGGGGGAAGGGAGCAGCGAAGGGGGAAGGGAGCAGCGAAGGGCGTAGGGAGCAGCGAAGGGGGAAGGGAGCAGCGAGGAGGAGGAGAGCAGCGAAGGGTGGAAGGGGAATAGAGCAGTGAAGGGGGAAGAGAGCAGCGAAGGGGGAAGAGAGCAGCGAAGGGGGAAGAGAGCAGCGAAGGGGAAAGAGAGCAGCGAAGGGGGATGAAGCTGCGAATGGGGGATGAAGCAGCGAAGGGGGTTGAAGCAGCGAATTGGGTTGAAGCAGCGAAGGTGGTTGAAGCAGCAAAGGTGAAATAGAGCAGCGAAGGGCGAAATAGAGCAGCGAAGGGGGAAATAGAGCAGCGAAGGGGGAAATAGAGCAGCGAAGGGGGAAGAGAGCAGCGAAGGGGGAAGAGAGCAGTGAAGGGGGAAGAGAGCAGCGAAGGGGGAAGAGAGCAGGGAAGGGGGAAGAGAGCAGCGAAGGGGGAAGACAGCAGCGAAGGGGAAGGAAAGCAGTGTGGGGGGGAAAGAAAGCAGCAAGGGGGGAGTAAAGCAGCAAAGGGGGAATAAACCAGCAATGGGGGGATAAAGCAGCAATGAGGAATAAATTAGCAAGGGGTGGGAATAAAGCAGTGAAGGGGGTGAATAAAGCAGCGGGGAGAATATAGCAGTGAAGGGGAGAATGTTGCAGCAAAGGGGAGAATATAGCCGCGATGGGGGAGAATATAGCTGCGAAGGGGGAGAATTTAGCAGCAAAGGGGGAGAATTTTGCAGCAAAGGGAGGAATAAAGCAGCGAAGAGGAAGTAAAGTAGCAAGATGGGGAAACAGAGTTGCGAAAGGGGGAACAGTGCAGTGAAGCGGAAACGGAGCAGCAGAGGGGGAAACAGTGCAGCGGAGGGGGAAACAGAGCAGCGTAGGGGAGAACAGAGCAGTGAAGGCGGAACAGAGCAGCGAAGAGGGAAACAGTGCAGCGAAGTGGGGAACAGAGCAGCAAATGGGGGGGGCGGGAACAGAGCAGCCAAGGGGAGGAACAGAGCAGTGAGGGGGAAGGAATAGAGCAGCGAAAGGTGGGGGAATAGAGCAGCAAGGGGGGAATAATGCAGTAAAGGGAGAATAGAGCAGTGAAGGGTGTTAATAGAGCAGTGAAGGGGCGATGATGCAGCAAAGGGGGGAATAGAGCAGCGAAGAGGAAGTAAAGTAGCAAGATGGGGAAACAGAGTTGCGAAAGGAGGAACAGTGCAGTGAAGTGGAAACGGAGCAGCACGTGGGGAAACAGTGCAGCGTAGGGGGAAACAGAGCAGCGTAGGGTAGAACGGAGCAGTGAAGGCGGATAAGAGCAGCGAAGAGGGAAAAGGTGCAGCGAAGTGGGGAACAGAGCAGCAAAGGGGGAATAAAGCAGCAATGGGGGGATAAAGCAACAATGAGGAATAAATTAGCAAGGGGTGGGGAATAGAGCAGCAAGGGTTGGGAATAAAGCAGCAAGGGGTGGGAATTAAGCAGTGAAGTGGTGAATAAAGCAGCGGGGAGAATATAGCAGTGAAGGGGAGAATGTTGCAGCGAAGGGGGAGAATTTAGCAGCGAAGGGGGAGAATTTAGCAGCGAAGGGAGGAATAAAGCAGCGAAGGGGGAATAAAGCAGCGAAGGGGGATAATTTAGCAGCAAAGGGAGGAATAAAGCAGCGAAGAGGAAGTAAAGTAGCAAGATGGGGAAACAGAGTTGCGAAAGGAGGAACAGTGCATTGAATTGGAAACAGAGCAGCACGTGGGGAAACAGTGCAGTGTAGGGGGAAACAGAGCAGCGTAGGGGAGAACGGAGCAGTGAAGGCGGATAAGAGCAGCGAAGAGGGAAACAGTGCAGCGAAGTTGGGAACAGAGCAGCAAATGGGGGGGGGGCGGGAACAGTGCAGCCAAGGGGAGGAACAGAGCAGTGAGGGGGAAGGAATAGAGCAGCGAAAGGTGGGGGAATAGAGCAGCAAGGGGGGAATAATGCAGTAAAGGGAGAATAGAGCAGTGAAGGGTGTTAATAGAGCAGTGAAGGGGCGATGATGCAGCAAAGGGGGGAATAGAGCAGCGAAGAGGGAATAGAGCAGCTAAAGGGGGAATAGAGCAGCGAAGGGGCAATAGAGCAGTGAAGGGGGTGCATCGAGCAGCGAAGGGGGTGTATTGAGCAGCGAAGTGGGAGAATCGAGCAGCGAAGGGGTGCATCGAGTAGCGAAGGTGATGCATAAAACAGCGAGGGGAGCGCGTATAGCACCAAAGGGGAAATGAAGAAGCGAAAGGGAAATGAAGCTGCGAAGAGGGAAGAGAGCAGCGAAATGGGGAAGGGGAATAGAGCAGCGAAGGGGGGAAGAGAGCAGCGAAGGGGGAAGAGAGCAGCGAAGGGGGAAGAGAGCAGCGAAGGGGGAATGGAGCAGCGAAGGGGGAAGGGAGCAGCGAAGGGGGAAGGGTGCAGCGAAAGGGGAAGAGAGCAGCGAAGGGGGAAGGGAGCAGCGAAGGGGGAAGGGAGCAGCGAAGGGGGAAGGGAGCAGCGAAGGGGGAAGGGAGCAGCGAAGGGCGAAGGGAGCAGCGAAGGGGGAAGGGAGCAGCGAGGAGGAGGAGAGCAGCGAAGGGTGGAAGGGGAATAGAGCAGTGAAGGGGGAAGAGAGCAGCGAAGGGGGAAGAGAGCAGCGAAGGGGGAAGAGAGCAGCGAAGGGGAAAGAGAGCAGCGAAGGGGGATGAAGCTGCGAATGGGGGATGAAGCAGCGAAGGGGGTTGAAGCAGCGAATTGGGTTGAAGCAGCGAAGGTGGTTGAAGCAGCAAAGGTGAAATAGAGCAGCGAAGGGCGAAATAGAGCAGCGAAGGGGGAAATAGAGCAGCGAAGGGGGAAATAGAGCAGCGAAGGGGGAAGAGAGCAGCGAAGGGGGAAGAGAGCAGTGAAGGGGGAAGAGAGCAGCGAAGGGGGAAGACAGCAGCGAAGGGGAAGGAAAGCAGTGTGGGGGGGAAAGAAAGCAGCAAGGGGGGAGTAAAGCAGCAAAGGGGGAATAAACCAGCAATGGGGGGATAAAGCAGCAATGAGGAATAAATTAGCAAGGGGTGGGAATAAAGCAGTGAAGGGGGTGAATAAAGCAGCGGGGAGAATATAGCAGTGAAGGGGAGAATGTTGCAGCAAAGGGGAGAATATAGCCGCGATGGGGGAGAATATAGCTGCGAAGGGGGAGAATTTAGCAGCAAAGGGGGAGAATTTTGCAGCAAAGGGAGGAATAAAGCAGCGAAGAGGAAGTAAAGTAGCAAGATGGGGAAACAGAGTTGCGAAAGGGGGAACAGTGCAGTGAAGCGGAAACGGAGCAGCAGAGGGGGAAACAGTGCAGCGGAGGGGGAAACAGAGCAGCGTAGGGGAGAACAGAGCAGTGAAGGCGGAACAGAGCAGCGAAGAGGGAAACAGTGCAGCGAAGTGGGGAACAGAGCAGCAAATGGGGGGGGGCGGGAACAGAGCAGCCAAGGGGAGGAACAGAGCAGTGAGGGGGAAGGAATAGAGCAGCGAAAGGTGGGGGGAATAGAGCAGCAAGGGGGGAATAATGCAGTAAAGGGAGAATAGAGCAGTGAAGGGTGTTAATAGAGCAGTGAAGGGGCGATGATGCAGCAAAGGGGGGAATAGAGCAGCGAAGAGGGAATAGAGCAGCTAAAGGGGGAATAGAGCAGCGAAGGGGCTATAGAGCAGCGAAGGGGATGCATCGAGCACCGAAGGTGGTGTATTTAGCAGCGAAGTGGGAGCATCGAGCAGCGAAGGGGTGCATCGAGTAGCGAAGGTGATGCATAGAACAGCGAGGGGAGCGCGTATAGCACCAAAGGGGAAATGAAGAAGCGAAAGGGAAATGAAGCTGCGAAGAGGGAAAAGAGCAGCGAAAGGGGGAAGGGGAATAGAGCAGCGTAGGGGGGAAGAGAGCAGCGAAGGGGGAAGAGAGCAGCGAAGGGGGAAGAGAGCAGCGAAGGGGGAATGGAGCAGCGAAGGGGTAAGGGAGCAGCGAAGGGGGAAGGGAACAGCGAAGGGGGAAGGGAGCAGCGAAGGGGGAAGGGAGCAGCGAAGGGGGAAGGGAGCAGCGAAGGGGGAAGGGAGCAGCGAAGGGGGAAGGGAACAGCGAAGGGGGAAGGGAGCAGCGAAGGGGATGGGAGCAGCGAAGGGGGAAGGGAGCAGCGAGGAGGAGGAGAGCAGCGAAGGGGGGAAGGGGAAGAGAGCAGCGAAGGGGAAGAGAGCAGAGAAGGGGGAAGAGAGCAGCGAAGGGGAAAGAGAGCAGCGAAGGGGGAAGGGAGCAGCGAAGGGGGAAGGGAGCAGCGAAGGGGGAAGGGAGCAGCGAAGGGGGAAGGGAGCAGTGAAGGGGGAAGGGAGCAGCGAAGGGGGAAGAAAGCAGCGAAGGGGGAAGGCAGCAGCGATGGGTGAGAGAGCAGAGAAGGGGGTAGAGAGCAGCGAAGGGGGAAGAGAGCAGCGAAGGGAGAAGAGAGCAGCGAAGGGGGAAGAGAGCAGCGAAGGGGGAAGAGAGCAGCGAAGGGGGAAGAGAGCAACGAAGGGAGAAGAGAGCAGTGAAGGGAGAAGAGAGCAGCGAAGGGGGAAGAGACCAGCGAAGGGGAAAGGGAGCAGTGAAGAGGGAAGGGAGCAGCGAAGGGGTAAGGGAGCACCGAAGGTGGAAGAGAGCAGCGAAGGGGAAAGGAAGCAGCAAATGGGGTATGAAGCAGTGAATGGGGAATGAAGCAGCAAATGGGGATGAAGCAGCGAATGGGGGATGAAGCAGCGAAGGGGGTTGAAGCAGCGAAGGGGGTTGAAGCAGCGAAGGTGGTTGAAGCAGCAAAGGTGAAATAGAGCAGCGAAGGGCAAAATAGAGCAGCGAAGGGGGAAATAGAGCAGCGAAGGGGGAAATAGAGCAGCGAAGGGGGAAGAGAGCAGTGAAGGGGGAAGAGAGCAGCGAAGGGGGAAGAGAGCAGGGAAGGGGGAAGAGAGCAGGGAAGGGGGAAGAGAGCAGCGAAGGGGGAAGACAGCAGCGAAGGGGAAGGAAAGCAGTGTGGGGGGGGAAAGAAAGCAGCAAGGGGGGAGTAAAGCCGCAAGGGGGAATAAACCAGCAATGGGGGGGATAAAGCAGCAATGAGGAATAAATTAGCAAGGGGTGGGAATAAAGCAGTGAAGGGGGTGAATAAAGCAGCGGGGAGAATATAGCAGTGAAGGGGAGAATGTTGCAGCAAAGGGGAGAATATAGCCGCGATGGGGGAGAATATAGCAGCGAAGGGGGAGAATATAGCTGCAAAGGGGGAGAATATAGCAGCAAAGGGGGAGAATTTAGCAGCAAAGGGAGCAATAAAGCAGCGAAGAGGAAGTAAAGTAGCAAGATGGGGAAACAGAGTTGCGAAAGGGGGAACAGTGCAGTGAAGCGGAAACGGAGCAGCAGAGGGGGAAACAGTGCAGCGGAGGGGGAAACAGAGCAGCGTAGGGGAGAACAGAGCAGTGAAGGCGGAACAGAGCAGCGAAGAGGGAATAGAGCAGCTAAAGGGGGAATAGAGCAGCGAAGAGGGAATAGAGCAGCTAAAGGGGGAATAGAGCAGCGAAGGGGCAATAGTGCAGCGAAGGGGGTGCATCGAGCACCGAAGGGGGTGTATTGAGCAGCGAAGTGGGAGAATCGAGCAGCGAAGGGGTGCATCGAGTAGCGAAGGTGATGCATAGAACAGCGAGTGGAGCGCGTATAGCACCAAAGGGGAAATGAAGAAGCGAAAGGGAAATGAAGCTGCGAAGAGGGAAAAGAGCAGCGAAAGGGGGAAAGAGAATAGAGCAGCGAAGGGGGGAAGAGAGCAGCGAAGGGGGAAGAGAGCAGCGAAGGGGGAATGGAGCAGCGAAGGGGGAAGGGAGCAGCGAAGGGGGAAGGGAGCAGCGAAGGGGGAAGGGAGCAGCGAAGGGGGAAGGGAGCAGCGAAGGGGGAAGGGAGCAGCGAAGGGGGAAGGGAGCAGCGAAGGGGGAAGGGAGCAGCGAAGGGGGAAGGGAGCAGCAAAGGGGGAAGGGAACAGCGAAGGGGGATGGGAGCAGCGAAGGGGGAAGGGAGCAGCAAATGGGGGATGAAGCAGTGAATGGGGAATGAAGCAGCGAATGGGGATGAAGCAGCGAATGGGGGATGAAGCAGCGAAGGGGGTTGAAGCAGCGAAGGTGGTTGAAGCAGCAAAGGTGAAATAGAGCAGTGAAGGGCGAAATAGAGCAGCGAAGGGGGAAATAGAGCAGCGAAGGGGGAAATAGAGCAGTGAAGGGGGAAGAGAGCAGCGAAGGGGGAAGAGAGCAGTGAAGGGGGAAGAGAGCAGCGAAGGGGGAAGAGAGCAGGGAAGGGGGAAGAGAGCAGCGAAGGGGGAAGACAGCAGCGAAGGGGAAGGAAAGCAGTGTGGGGGGGAAAGAAAGCAGCAAGGGGGGAGTAAAGCAGCAAAGGGGGAATAAACCAGCAATGGGGGGATAAAGCAGCAATGAGGAATAAATTAGCAAAGGGTGGGAATAAAGCAGTGAAGGGGGTGAATAAAGCAGCGGGGAAAATATAGCAGTGAAGGGGAGAATGTTGCAGCAAAGGGGAGAATATAGCCGCGATGGGGGAGAATATAGCTGCGAAGGGGGAGAATTTAGCAGCAAAGGGGGAGAATTTAGCAGCAAAGGGAGGAATAAAGCAGCGAAGAGGAAGTAAAGTAGCAAGATGGGGAAACAGAGTTGCGAAAGGGGGAACAGTGCAGTGAAGCGGAAACGGAGCAGCAGAGGGGGAAACAGTGCAGCGGAGGGGGAAACAGAGCAGCGTAGGGGAGAACAGAGCAGTGAAGGCGGAACAGAGCAGCGAAGAGGGAAACAGTGCAGCGAAGTGGGGAACAGAGCAGCAAATGGGGGGGCGGGAACAGAGCAGCCAAGGGGAGGAACAGAGCAGTGAGGGGGAAGGAATAGAGCAGCGAAGGGTGGGGGAATAGAGCAGCAAGGGGGGAATAATGCAGTAAAGGGAGAATAGAGCAGTGAAGGGTGTTAATAGAGCAGTGAAGGGGCGATGATGCAGCAAAGGGGGGAATAGAGCAGCGAAGAGGAAGTAAAGTAGCAAGATGGGGAAACAGAGTTGCGAAAGGAGGAACAGTGCAGTGAAGTGGAAACGGAGCAGCACGTGGGGAAACAGTGCAGCGTAGGGGGAAACAGAGCAGCGTAGGGTAGAACGGAGCAGTGAAGGCGGATAAGAGCAGCGAAGAGGGAAACAGTGCAGCGAAGTGGGGAACAGAGCAGCAAAGGGGGAATAAAGCAGCAATGGGGGGATAAAGCAACAATGAGGAATAAATTAGCAAGGGGTGGGGAATAGAGCAGCAAGGGGTGGGAATTAAGCAGTGAAGTGGTGAATAAAGCAGCGGGGAGAATATAGCAGTGAAGGGGAGAATGTTGCAGCGAAGGGGGAGAATTTAGCAGCGAAGGGGGAGAATTTAGCAGCGAAGGGAGGAATAAAGCAGCGAAGGGGGAATAAAGCAGCGAAGGGGGATAATTTAGCAGCAAAGGGAGGAATAAAGCAGCGAAGAGGAAGTAAAGTAGCAAGATGGGGAAACAGAGTTGCGAAAGGAGGAACAGTGCATTGAATTGGAAACAGAGCAGCACGTGGGGAAACAGTGCAGTGTAGGGGGAAACAGAGCAGCGTAGGGGAGAACGGAGCAGTGAAGGCGGATAAGAGCAGCGAAGAGGGAAACAGTGCAGCGAAGTTGGGAACAGAGCAGCAAATGGGGGGGGGGCGGGAACAGTGCAGCCAAGGGGAGGAACAGAGCAGTGAGGGGGAAGGAATAGAGCAGCGAAAGGTGGGGGAATAGAGCAGCAAGGGGGGAATAATGCAGTAAAGGGAGAATAGAGCAGTGAAGGGTGTTAATAGAGCAGTGAAGGGGCGATGATGCAGCAAAGGGGGGAATAGAGCAGCGAAGAGGGAATAGAGCAGCTAAAGGGGGAATAGAGCAGCGAAGGGGCAATAGAGCAGTGAAGGGGGTGCATCGAGCAGCGAAGGGGGTGTATTGAGCAGCGAAGTGGGAGAATCGAGCAGCGAAGGGGTGCATCGAGTAGCGAAGGTGATGCATAAAACAGCGAGGGGAGCGCGTATAGCACCAAAGGGGAAATGAAGAAGCGAAAGGGAAATGAAGCTGCGAAGAGGGAAGAGAGCAGCGAAATGGGGAAGGGGAATAGAGCAGCGAAGGGGGGAAGAGAGCAGCGAAGGGGGAAGAGAGCAGCGAAGGGGGAAGAGAGCAGCGAAGGGGGAATGGAGCAGCGAAGGGGGAAGGGAGCAGCGAAGGGGGAAGGGTGCAGCGAAAGGGGAAGAGAGCAGCGAAGGGGGAAGGGAGCAGCGAAGGGGGAAGGGAGCAGCGAAGGGGGAAGGGAGCAGCGAAGGGGGAAGGGAGCAGCGAAGGGCGAAGGGAGCAGCGAAGGGGGAAGGGAGCAGCGAGGAGGAGGAGAGCAGCGAAGGGTGGAAGGGGAATAGAGCAGTGAAGGGGGAAGAGAGCAGCGAAGGGGGAAGAGAGCAGCGAAGGGGGAAGAGAGCAGCGAAGGGGAAAGAGAGCAGCGAAGGGGGATGAAGCTGCGAATGGGGGATGAAGCAGCGAAGGGGGTTGAAGCAGCGAATTGGGTTGAAGCAGCGAAGGTGGTTGAAGCAGCAAAGGTGAAATAGAGCAGCGAAGGGCGAAATAGAGCAGCGAAGGGGGAAATAGAGCAGCGAAGGGGGAAATAGAGCAGCGAAGGGGGAAGAGAGCAGCGAAGGGGGAAGAGAGCAGTGAAGGGGGAAGAGAGCAGCGAAGGGGGAAGAGAGCAGCGAAGGGGGAAGACAGCAGCGAAGGGGAAGGAAAGCAGTGTGGGGGGGAAAGAAAGCAGCAAGGGGGGAGTAAAGCAGCAAAGGGGGAATAACCCAGCAATGGGGGGATAAAGCAGCAATGAGGAATAAATTAGCAAGGGGTGGGAATAAAGCAGTGAAGGGGGTGAATAAAGCAGCGGGGAGAATATAGCAGTGAAGGGGAGAATGTTGCAGCAAAGGGGAGAATATAGCCGCGATGGGGGAGAATATAGCTGCGAAGGGGGAGAATTTAGCAGCAAAGGGGGAGAATTTTGCAGCAAAGGGAGGAATAAAGCAGCGAAGAGGAAGTAAAGTAGCAAGATGGGGAAACAGAGTTGCGAAAGGGGGAACAGTGCAGTGAAGCGGAAACGGAGCAGCAGAGGGGGAAACAGTGCAGCGGAGGGGGAAACAGAGCAGCGTAGGGGAGAACAGAGCAGTGAAGGCGGAACAGAGCAGCGAAGAGGGAAACAGTGCAGCGAAGTGGGGAACAGAGCAGCAAATGGGGGGGGGGGGCGGGAACAGAGCAGCCAAGGGGAGGAACAGAGCAGTGAGGGGGAAGGAATAGAGCAGCGAAAGGTGGGGGGAATAGAGCAGCAAGGGGGGAATAATGCAGTAAAGGGAGAATAGAGCAGTGAAGGGTGTTAATAGAGCAGTGAAGGGGCGATGATGCAGCAAAGGGGGGAATAGAGCAGCGAAGAGGGAATAGAGCAGCTAAAGGGGGAATAGAGCAGCGAAGGGGCTATAGAGCAGCGAAGGGGGTGCATCGAGCACCGAAGGTGGTGTATTTAGCAGCGAAGTGGGAGCATCGAGCAGCGAAGGGGTGCATCGAGTAGCGAAGGTGATGCATAGAACAGCGAGGGGAGCGCGTATAGCACCAAAGGGGAAATGAAGAAGCGAAAGGGAAATGAAGCTGCGAAGAGGGAAAAGAGCAGCGAAAGGGGGAAGGGGAATAGAGCAGCGTAGGGGGGAAGAGAGCAGCGAAGGGGGAAGAGAGCAGCGAAGGGGGAAGAGAGCAGCGAAGGGGGAAGAGAGCAGCGAAGGGGAAGGGAGCAGCGAAGGGGGAAGGGAGCAGCGAAGGGGGAAGGGAGCAGCGAAGGGGGAAGGGAGCAGCGAAGGGGGTAAGGGGAATAGAGCAGCGAAGGGGGAAGAGAGCAGCGAAGGGAGAAGAGAGCAGCGAAGGGAGAAGAGAGCACCGAAGGGGGAAGAGAGCAGCGAAAGGGAAGAGAGCAGCGAAGGGGGAAGGAAGCAGCGGGGGCAATAGAGCAGTGAAGGGGGAAGCGAGCAGCGAAGGGGGAAGGGAGCAGCGAGGGGGAGGAGAGCAGCGAAGGGGGGAAGGGGAATAGAGCAGCGAAGGGGGGAAGAGAGCAGTAAAGGGAGAAGAGAGCAGCGAAGGGAGAAGAGAGCAGCGAAGGGGAAAGAGACCAGCGAAGGGGGAAGGGAGCAGCGAAGGGGGAAGGGAGCAGCGAAGGGGGAAGAGAGCAGCGAAGGGGGAAAAGAGCAGCGAAGGGGGAAGAGAGCAGCGAAGGAGGAAGAGAGCAGCGAAGGGGGAAGAGAGCAGCGAAGGGGAAGGGAGCAGCGAAGGGGGAAGAGACCAGCGAAGGGGGAAGGGAGCTGCGAAGGGGGAAGGGAGCAGCGAAAGGGGAAGGGAGCAGCGAAGGGGGAAGGGAACAGCGAAGGGGGAAGGGAGCAGCGAAGGGGGAAGGGAGCAGCGAAGGGGGAAGGGAGCAGCGAAGGGGGAAGGGAGCAGCGAAGGGGGAAGGGAACAGCGAAGGGGGAAGGGAGCAGCGAAGGGGATGGGAGCAGCGAAGGGGGAAGGGAGCAGCGAGGAGGAGGAGAGCAGCGAAGGGGGGAAGGGGAAGAGAGCAGCGAAGGGGAAGAGAGCAGAGAAGGGGGAAGAGAGCAGCGAAGGGGAAAGAGAGCAGCGAAGGGGGAAGGGAGCAGCGAAGGGGGAAGGGAGCAGCGAAGGGGGAAGGGAGCAGCGAAGGGGGAAGGGAGCAGTGAAGGGGGAAGGGAGCAGCGAAGGGGGAAGAAAGCAGCGAAGGGGGAAGGCAGCAGCGATGGGTGAGAGAGCAGAGAAGGGGGTAGAGAGCAGCGAAGGGGGAAGAGAGCAGCGAAGGGAGAAGAGAGCAGCGAAGGGGGAAGAGAGCAGCGAAGGGGGAAGAGAGCAGCGAAGGGGGAACAGAGCAACGAAGGGAGAAGAGAGCAGTGAAGGGAGAAGAGAGCAGCGAAGGGGGAAGAGACCAGCGAAGGGGAAAGGGAGCAGTGAAGAGGGAAGGGAGCAGCGAAGGGGTAAGGGAGCACCGAAGGTGGAAGAGAGCAGCGAAGGCGGAATAGAGCAGCGAAGGGGAAAGGAAGCAGCAAATGGGGTATGAAGCAGTGAATGGGGAATGAAGCAGCGAATGGGGATGAAGCAGCGAATGGGGGATGAAGCAGCGAAGGGGGTTGAAGCAGCGAAGGGGGTTGAAGCAGCGAAGGTGGTTGAAGCAGCAAAGGTGAAATAGAGCAGCGAAGGGCAAAATAGAGCAGCGAAGGGGGAAATAGAGCAGCGAAGGGGGAAATAGAGCAGCGAAGGGGGAAGAGAGCAGTGAAGGGGGAAGAGAGCAGTGAAGGGGGAAGAGAGCAGCGAAGGGGGAAGAGAGCAGGGAAGGGGGAAGAGTGCAGCGAAGGGGGAAGACAGCAGCGAAGGGGAAGGAAAGCAGTGTGGGGGGAAAAGAAAGCAGCAAGGGGGGAGTAAAGCAGCAAAGGGGGAATAAACCAGCAATGGGGGGATAAAGCAGCAATGAGGAATAAATTAGCAAGGGGTGGGAATAAAGCAGTGAAGGGGGTGAATAAAGCAGCGGGGAGAATATAGCAGTGAAGGGGAGAATGTTGCAGCAAAGGGGAGAATATAGCCGCTATGGGGGAGAATATAGCAGCGAAGGGGGAGAATATAGCTGCGAAGGGGGAGAATTTAGCAGCAAAGGGGGAGAATTTAGCAGCAAAGGGAGGAATAAAGCAGCGAAGAGGAAGTAAAGTAGCAAGATGGGGAAACAGAGTTGCGAAAGGAGGAACAGTGCATTGAATTGGAAACAGAGCAGCACGTGGGGAAACAGTGCAGTGTAGGGGGAAACAGAGCAGCGTAGGGGAGAACGGAGCAGTGAAGGCGGATAAGAGCAGCGAAGAGGGAAACAGTGCAGCGAAGTTGGGAACAGAGCAGCAAATGGGGGGGGGGCGGGAACAGTGCAGCCAAGGGGAGGAACAGAGCAGTGAGGGGGAAGGAATAGAGCAGCGAAAGGTGGGGGAATAGAGCAGCAAGGGGGGAATAATGCAGTAAAGGGAGAATAGAGCAGTGAAGGGTGTTAATAGAGCAGTGAAGGGGCGATGATGCAGCAAAGGGGGGAATAGAGCAGCGAAGAGAGAATAGAGCAGCTAAAGGGGGAATAGAGCAGCGAAGGGGCAATAGAGCAGTGAAGGGGGTGCATCGAGCAGCGAAGGGGGTGTATTGAGCAGCGAAGTGGGAGAATCGAGCAGCGAAGGGGTGCATCGAGTAGCGAAGGTGATGCATAAAACAGCGAGGGGAGCGCGTATAGCACCAAAGGGGAAATGAAGAAGCGAAAGGGAAATGAAGCTGCGAAGAGGGAAGAGAGCAGCGAAATGAGGAAGGGGAATAGAGCAGCGAAGGGGGGAAGAGAGCAGCGAAGGGGGAAGAGAGCAGCGAAGGGGGAAGAGAGCAGCGAAGGGGGAATGGAGCAGCGAAGGGGGAAGGGAGCAGCGAAGGGGGAAGGGTGCAGCGAAAGGGGAAGAGAGCAGCGAAGGGGGAAGGGAGCAGCGAAGGGGGAAGGGAGCAGCGAAGGGGGAAGGGAGCAGCGAAGGGGGAAGGGAGCAGCGAAGGGCGAAGGGAGCAGCGAAGGGGGAAGGGAGCAGCGAGGAGGAGGAGAGCAGCGAAGGGTGGAAGGGGAATAGAGCAGTGAAGGGGGAAGAGAGCAGCGAAGGGGGAAGAGAGCAGCGTAGGGGGAAGAGAGCAGCGAAGGGGAAAGAGAGCAGCGAAGGGGGATGAAGCTGCGAATGGGGGATGAAGCAGCGAAGGGGGTTGAAGCAGCGAATTGGGTTGAAGCAGCGAAGGTGGTTGAAGCAGCAAAGGTGAAATAGAGCAGCGAAGGGCGAAATAGAGCAGCGAAGGGGGAAATAGAGCAGCGAAGGGGGAAATAGAGCAGCGAAGGGGGAAGAGAGCAGCGAAGGGGGAAGAGAGCAGTGAAGGGGGAAGAGAGCAGCGAAGGGGGAAGAGAGCAGGGAAGGGGGAAGAGAGCAGCGAAGGGGGAAGACAGCAGCGAAGGGGAAGGAAAGCAGTGTGGGGGGGAAAGAAAGCAGCAAGGGGGGAGTAAAGCAGCAAAGGGGGAATAAACCAGCAATGGGGGGATAAAGCAGCAATGAGGAATAAATTAGCAAGGGGTGGGAATAAAGCAGTGAAGGGGGTGAATAAAGCAGCGGGGAGAATATAGCAGTGAAGGGGAGAATGTTGCAGCAAAGGGGAGAATATAGCCGCGATGGGGGAGAATATAGCTGCGAAGGGGGAGAATTTAGCAGCAAAGGGGGAGAATTTTGCAGCAAAGGGAGGAATAAAGCAGCGAAGAGGAAGTAAAGTAGCAAGATGGGGAAACAGAGTTGCGAAAGGGGGAACAGTGCAGTGAAGCGGAAACGGAGCAGCAGAGGGGGAAACAGTGCAGCGGAGGGGGAAACAGAGCAGCGTAGGGGAGACCAGAGCAGTGAAGGCGGAACAGAGCAGCGAAGAGGGAAACAGTGCAGCGAAGTGGGGAACAGAGCAGCAAATGGCGGGGGGGGCGGGAACAGAGCAGCCAAGGGGAGGAACAGAGCAGTGAGGGGGAAGGAATAGAGCAGCGAAAGGTGGGGGGAATAGAGCAGCAAGGGGGGAATAATGCAGTAAAGGGAGAATAGAGCAGTGAAGGGTGTTAATAGAGCAGTGAAGGGGCGATGATGCAGCAAAGGGGGGAATAGAGCAGCGAAGAGGGAATAGAGCAGCTAAAGGGGGAATAGAGCAGCGAAGGGGCTATAGAGCAGCGAAGGTGGTGCATCGAGCACCGAAGGTGGTGTATTTAGCAGCGAAGTGGGAGCATTGAGCAGCGAAGGGGTGCATCGAGTAGCGAAGGTGATGCATAGAACAGCGAGGGGAGCGCGTATAGCACCAAAGGGGAAATGAAGAAGCGAAAGGGAAATGAAGCTGCGAAGAGGGAAAAGAGCAGCGAAAGGGGGAAGGGGAATAGAGCAGCGTAGGGGGGAAGAGAGCAGCGAAGGGGGAAGAGAGCAGCGAAGGGGGAAGAGAGCAGCGAAGGGGGAATGGAGCAGCGAATGGGTAAGGGAGCAGCGAAGGGGGAAGGGAGCAGCGAAGGGGGAAGGGAGCAGCGAAGGGGGAAGGGAGCAGCGAAGGGGGAAGGGAGCAGCGAAGGGGGAAGGGAGCAGCGAAGGGGGAAGGGAACAGCGAAGGGGGAAGGGAGCAGCGAAGGGGATGGGAGCAGCGATGGGGGAAGGGAGCAGCGAGGAGGAGGAGAGCAGCGAAGGGGGGAAGGGGAAGAGAGCAGCGAAGGGGAAGAGAGCAGAGAAGGGGGAAGAGAGCAGCGAAGGGGAAAGAGAGCAGCGAAGGGGGAAGGGAGCAGCGAAGGGGGAAGGGAGCAGCGAAGGGGGAAGGGAGCAGCGAAGGGGGAAGGGAGCAGTGAAGGGGGAAGGGAGCAGCGAAGGGGGAAGAAAGCAGCGAAGGGGGAAGGCAGCAGCGATGGGTGAGAGAGCAGAGAAGGGGGTAGAGAGCAGCGAAGGGGGAAGAGAGCAGCGAAGGGAGAAGAGAGCAGCGAAGGGGGAAGAGAGCAGCGAAGGGGGAAGAGAGCAGCGAAGGGGGAAGAGAGCAACGAAGGGAGAAGAGAGCAGTGAAGGGAGAAGAGAGCAGCGAAGGGGGAAGAGACCAGCGAAGGGGAAAGGGAGCAGTGAAGAGGGAAGGGAGCAGCGAAGGGGTAAGGGAGCACCGAAGGTGGAAGAGAGCAGCGAAGGCGGAATAGAGCAGCGAAGGGGAAAGGAAGCAGCAAATGGGGTATGAAGCAGTGAATGGGGAATGAAGCAGCGAATGGGGATGAAGCAGCGAATGGGGGATGAAGCAGCGAAGGGGGTTGAAGCAGCGAAGGGGGTTGAAGCAGCGAAGGTGGTTGAAGCAGCAAAGGTGAAATAGAGCAGCGAAGGGCAAAATAGAGCAGCGAAGGGGGAAATAGAGCAGCGAAGGGGGAAATAGAGCAGCGAAGGGGGAAGAGAGCAGTGAAGGGGGAAGAGAGCAGCGAAGGGGGAAGAGAGCAGGGAAGGGGGAAGAGAGCAGGGAAGGGGGAAGAGAGCAGCGAAGGGGGAAGACAGCAGCGAAGGGGAAGGAAAGCAGTGTGGGGGGGGAAAGAAAGCAGCAAGGGGGGAGTAAAGCCGCAAGGGGGAATAAACCAGCAATGGGGGGATAAAGCAGCAATGAGGAATAAATTAGCAAGGGGTGGGAATAAAGCAGTGAAGGGGGTGAATAAAGCAGCGGGGAGAATATAGCAGTGAAGGGGAGAATGTTGCAGCAAAGGGGAGAATATAGCCGCGATGGGGGAGAATATAGCAGCGAAGGGGGAGAATATAGCTGCAAAGGGGGAGAATATAGCAGCAAAGGGGGAGAATTTAGCAGCAAAGGGAGCAATAAAGCAGCGAAGAGGAAGTAAAGTAGCAAGATGGGGAAACAGAGTTGCGAAAGGAGGAACAGTGCAGTGAAGTGGAAACGGAGCAGCAGAGGGGGAAACAGTGCAGCGGAGGGGGAAACAGAGCAGCGTAGGGGAGAACGGAGCAGTGAAGGCGGATAAGAGCAGCGAAGAGGGAAACAGTGCAGCGAAGTGGGGAACAGAGCAGCAAATGTGGGGGGGAGCGGGAACAGAGCAGCCAAGGGGAGGAACAGAGCAGTGAGGGGGAAGGAATAGAGCAGCGAAAGGTGGGGGAATAGAGCAGCAAGGGGGGAATAATGCAGTAAAGGGTGAATTGAGCAGTGAAGCGTGTTAATACAGCAGTGAAGGGGCGATGATGCAGCAAAGGGGGGAATAGAGCAGCGAAGAGGGAATAGAGCAGCTAAAGGGGGAATAGAGCAGCGAAGAGGGAATAGAGCAGCTAAAGGGGGAATAGAGCAGCGAAGGGGCAATAGAGCAGCGAAGGGGGTGCATCGAGCACCGAAGGGGGTGTATTGTGCAGCGAAGTGGGAGAATCGAGCAGCGAAGGGGTGCATCGAGTAGCGAAGGTGATGCATAGAACAGCGAGGGGAGCGCGTATAGCACCAAAGGGGAAATGAAGAAGCGAAAGGGAAATGAAGCTGCGAAGAGGGAAAAGAGCAGCGAAAGGGGGAAAGGGAATAGAGCAGCGAAGGGGGGAAGAGAGCAGCGAAGGGGGAAGAGAGCAGCGAAGGGGGAATGGAGCAGCGAAGGGGGAAGGGAGCAGCGAAGGGGGAAGGGAGCAGCGAAGGGGGAAGGGAGCAGCGAAGGGGGAAGGGAGCAGCGAAGGGGGAAGGGAGCAGCGAAGGGGGAAGGGAGCAGCGAAGGGGGAAGGGAGCAGCGAAGGGGGAAGGGAACAGCGAAGGGGGATGGGAGCAGCGAAGGGGGAAGGGAGCAGCAAATGGGGGATGAAGCAGTGAATGGGGAATGAAGCAGCGAATGGGGATGAAGCAGCGAATGGGGGATGAAGCAGCGAAGGGGGTTGAAGCAGCGAAGGTGGTTGAAGCAGCAAAGGTGAAATAGAGCAGCGAAGGGCGAAATACAGCAGCGAAGGGGGAAATAGAGCAGCGAAGGGGGAAATAGAGCAGTGAAGGGGGAAGAGAGCAGCGAAGGGGGAAGAGAGCAGTGAAGGGGGAAGAGAGCAGCGAAGGGGGAAGAGAGCAGGGAAGGGGGAAGAGAGCAGCGAAGGGGGAAGACAGCAGCGAAGGGGAAGGAAAGCAGTGTGGGGGGGAAAGAAAGCAGCAAGGGGGGAGTAAAGCAGCAAAGGGGGAATAAACCAGCAATGGGGGGATAAAGCAGCAATGAGGAATAAATTAGCAAAGGGTGGGAATAAAGCAGTGAAGGGGGTGAATAAAGCAGCGGGGAAAATATAGCAGTGAAGGGGAGAATGTTGCAGCAAAGGGGAGAATATAGCCGCGATGGGGGAGAATATAGCTGCGAAGGGGGAGAATTTAGCAGCAAAGGGAGGAATAAAGCAGCGAAGAGGAAGTAAAGTAGCAAGATGGGGAAACAGAGTTGCGAAAGGGGGAACAGTGCAGTGAAGCGGAAACGGAGCAGCAGAGGGGGAAACAGTGCAGCGGAGGGGGAAACAGAGCAGCGTAGGGGAGAACAGAGCAGTGAAGGCGGAACAGAGCAGCGAAGAGGGAAACAGTGCAGCGAATTGGGGAACAGAGCAGCAAATGTGGGGGGGAGCGGGAACAGAGCAGCCAAGGGGAGGAACAGAGCAGTGAGGGGGAAGGAATAGAGCAGCGAAAGGTGGGGGAATAGAGCAGCAAGGGGGGAATAATGCAGTAAAGGGTGAATTGAGCAGTGAAGCGTGTTAATACAGCAGTGAAGGGGCGATGATGCAGCAAAGGGGGGAATAGAGCAGCGAAGAGGGAATAGAGCAGCTAAAGGGGGAATAGAGCAGCGAAGAGGGAATAGAGCAGCTAAAGGGGGAATAGAGCAGCGAAGGGGCAATAGAGCAGCGAAGGGGGTGCATCGAGCACCGAAGGGGGTGTATTGTGCAGCGAAGTGGGAGAATCGAGCAGCGAAGGGGTGCATCGAGTAGCGAAGGTGATGCATAGAACAGCGAGGGGAGCGCGTATAGCACCAAAGGGGAAATGAAGAAGCGAAAGGGAAATGAAGCTGCGAAGAGGGAAAAGAGCAGCGAAAGGGGGAAAGGGAATAGAGCAGCGAAGGGGGGAAGAGAGCAGCGAAGGGGGAATGGAGCAGCGAAGGGGGAAGGGAGCAGCGAAGGGGGAAGGGAGCAGCGAAGGGGGAAGGGAGCAGCGAAGGGGGAAGGGAGCAGCGAAGGGGGAAGGGAGCAGCGAAGGGGGAAGGGAGCAGCGAAGGGGGAAGGGAGCAGCGAAGGGGGAAGGGAACAGCGAAGGGGGATGGGAGCAGCGAAGGGGGAAGGGAGCAGCAAATGGGGGATGAAGCAGTGAATGGGGAATGAAGCAGCGAATAGGGATGAAGCAGCGAATGGGGGATGAAGCAGCGAAGGGGGTTGAAGCAGCGAAGGTGGTTGAAGCAGCAAAGGTGAAATAGAGCAGCGAAGGGCGAAATACAGCAGCGAAGGGGGAAATAGAGCAGCGAAGGGGGAAATAGAGCAGTGAAGGGGGAAGAGAGCAGCGAAGGGGGAAGAGAGCAGTGAAGGGGGAAGAGAGCAGCGAAGGGGGAAGAGAGCAGGGAAGGGGGAAGAGAGCAGCGAAGGGGGAAGACAGCAGCGAAGGGGAAGGAAAGCAGTGTGGGGGGGAAAGAAAGCAGCAAGGGGGGAGTAAAGCAGCAAAGGGGGAATAAACCAGCAATGGGGGGATAAAGCAGCAATGAGGAATAAATTAGCAAAGGGTGGGAATAAAGCAGTGAAGGGGGTGAATAAAGCAGCGGGGAAAATATAGCAGTGAAGGGGAGAATGTTGCAGCAAAGGGGAGAATATAGCCGCGATGGGGGAGAATATAGCTGCGAAGGGGGAGAATTTAGCAGCAAAGGGAGGAATAAAGCAGCGAAGAGGAAGTAAAGTAGCAAGATGGGGAAACAGAGTTGCGAAAGGGGGAACAGTGCAGTGAAGCGGAAACGGAGCAGCAGAGGGGGAAACAGTGCAGCGGAGGGGGAAACAGAGCAGCGTAGGGGAGAACAGAGCAGTGAAGGCGGAACAGAGCAGCGAAGAGGGAAACAGTGCAGCGAATTGGGGAACAGAGCAGCAAATGGGGGGGCGGGAACAGAGCAGCCAAGGGGAGGAACAGAGCAGTGAGGGGGAAGGAATAGAGCAGCGAAAGGTGGGGGAATAGAGCAGCAAGGGGGGAATAATGCAGTAAAGGGAGAATAGAGCAGTGAAGGGTGTTAATAGAGCAGTGAAGGGGCGATGATGCAGCAAAGGGGGGAATAGAGCAGCGAAGAGGAAGTAAAGTAGCAAGATGGGGAAACAGAGTTGCGAAAGGAGGAACAGTGCAGTGAAGTGGAAACGGAGCAGCACGTGGGGAAACAGTGCAGCGTAGGGGGAAACAGAGCAGCGTAGGGTAGAACGGAGCAGTGAAGGCGGATAAGAGCAGCGAAGAGGGAAACAGTGCAGCGAAGTGGGGAACAGAGCAGCAAAGGGGGAATAAAGCAGCAATGGGGGGATAAATCAACAATGAGGAATAAATTAGCAAGGGGTGGGGAATAGAGCAGCAATGGTTGGGAACAAAGCAGCAAGGGGTGGGAATTAAGCAGTGAAGTGGTGAATAAAGCAGCGGGGAGAATATAGCAGTGAAGGGGAGAATGTTGCAGCGAAGGGGGAGAATTTAGCAGCGAAGGGGGAGAATTTAGCAGCGAAGGGAGGAATAAAGCAGCGAAGGGGGAATAAAGCAGCGAAGGGGGATAATTTAGCAGCAAAGGGAGGAATAAAGCAGCGAAGAGGAAGTAAAGTAGCAAGATGGGGAAACAGAGTTGCGAAAGGAGGAACAGTGCATTGAATTGGAAACAGAGCAGCACGTGGGGAAACAGTGCAGTGTAGGGGGAAACAGAGCAGCGTAGGGGAGAACGGAGCAGTGAAGGCGGATAAGAGCAGCGAAGAGGGAAACAGTGCAGCGAAGTTGGGAACAGAGCAGCAAATGGGGGGGGGGGCGGGAACAGTGCAGCCAAGGGGAGGAACAGAGCAGTGAGGGGGAAGGAATAGAGCAGCGAAAGGTGGGGGAATAGAGCAGCAAGGGGGGAATAATGCAATAAAGGGAGAATAGAGCAGTGAAGGGTGTTAATAGAGCAGTGAAGGGGCGATGATGCAGCAAAGGGGGGAATAGAGCAGCGAAGAGGGAATAGAGCAGCTAAAGGGGGAATAGAGCAGCGAAGGGGCAATAGAGCAGTGAAGGGGGTGCATCGAGCAGCGAAGGGGGTGTATTGAGCAGCGAAGTGGGAGAATCGAGCAGCGAAGGGGTGCATCGAGTAGCGAAGGTGATGCATAAAACAGCGAGGGGAGCGCGTATAGCACCAAAGGGGAAATGAAGAAGCGAAAGGGAAATGAAGCTGCGAAGAGGGAAGAGAGCAGCGAAATGGGGAAGGGGAATAGAGCAGCGAAGGGGGGAAGAGAGCAGCGAAGGGGGAAGAGAGCAGCGAAGGGGGAAGAGAGCAGCGAAGGGGGAATGGAGCAGCGAAGGGGGAAGGGAGCAGCGAAGGGGGAAGGGTGCAGCGAAAGGGGAAGAGAGCAGCGAAGGGGGAAGGGAGCAGCGAAGGGGGAAGGGAGCAGCGAAGGGGGAAGGGAGCAGCGAAGGGGGAAGGGAGCAGCGAAGGGCGAAGGGAGCAGCGAAGGGGGAAGGGAGCAGCGAGGAGGAGGAGAGCAGCGAAGGGTGGAAGGGGAATAGAGCAGTGAAGGGGGAAGAGAGCAGCGAAGGGGGAAGAGAGCAGCGAAGGGGGAAGAGAGCAGCGAAGGGGAAAGAGAGCAGCGAAGGGGGATGAAGCTGCGAATGGGGGATGAAGCAGCGAAGGGGGTTGAAGCAGCGAATTGGGTTGAAGCAGCGAAGGTGGTTGAAGCAGCAAAGGTGAAATAGAGCAGCGAAGGGCGAAATAGAGCAGCGAAGGGGGAAATAGAGCAGCGAAGGGGGAAATAGAGCAGCGAAGGGGGAAGAGAGCAGCGAAGGGGGAAGAGAGCAGTGAAGGGGGAAGAGAGCAGCGAAGGGGGAAGAGAGCAGGGAAGGGGGAAGAGAGCAGCGAAGGGGGAAGACAGCAGCGAAGGGGAAGGAAAGCAGTGTGGGGGGGAAAGAAAGCAGCAAGGGGGGAGTAAAGCAGCAAAGGGGGAATAACCCAGCAATGGGGGGATAAAGCAGCAATGAGGAATAAATTAGCAAGGGGTGGGAATAAAGCAGTGAAGGGGGTGAATAAAGCAGCGGGGAGAATATAGCAGTGAAGGGGAGAATGTTGCAGCAAAGGGGAGAATATAGCCGCGATGGGGGAGAATATAGCAGTGAAGGGGAGAATGATGTAGCGAAGGGGGAGAATTTAGCAGCAGAGGGAGGAATAAAGCAGCGAAGAGGAAGTAAAGTAGCAAGATGGGGAAACAGAGTTGCAAAAGGGGGATCAGTGCAGTGTAGCGGAAACGGAGCAGCAGAGGGGGGAACAGTGCAGCGGAGGGGGAAACAGAGCAGCGTAGGGGAGAACAGAGCAGTGAAGGCGGAACAGAGCAGCGAAGAGGGAAACAGTGTAGCGAAGTGGGGAACAGAGCAGCAAATGGGGGGGGGGGGGCGGGAACAGAGCAGCCAAGGGGAGGAACAGAGCAGTGAGGGGAAAGGAATAGAGCAGCGAAAGGTGGGGGGAATAGAGCAGCAAGGGGGGAATAGAGCAGTAAAGGGGGAATAGAGCAGTGAAGGGTGAATAGAGCAGCGAAGGGGCAATAGAGCAGCGAAGGGGGTGCATCGAGCAGCGAAGGGGGTGTATCGAGCAGCGAAGTGGGAGAATCGATCAGCGAAGTGTTGCATCGAGTACCGAAGGTGATGCATAGAACACGCGGGGAGCGTGTATAGCAGCAAAGGGTAAATGAAAAGCGAAAGGGAAATGAAGCAGCGAAGAGGGAAGAGAGCAGCGAAAGGGGGAAGGGGAATAGAGCAGCGAAGGGGGGAAGAGAGCAGCGAAGGGGGAAGAGAGCAGCGAAGGGGGAAGAGAGCAGCCAAGGGGGAAGAGAGCAGCGAAGGGGAAGGGAGCAGCGAAGGGGGAAGGGAGCAGCGAAGGGGGAAGGGAGCAGCGAAGGGGGAAGGGAGCAGCGAAGGGGGTAAGGGGAATAGAGCAGCGAAGGGGGAAGAGAGCAGCGAAGGGAGAAGAGAGCAGCGAAGGGAGAAGAGAGCACCGAAGGGGGAAGAGAGCAGCGAAAGGGAAGAGAGCAGCGAAGGGGGAAGAGAGCAGCGAAGGGGGAAGGAAGCAGCGGGGGCAATAGAGCAGTGAAGGGGGAAGCGAGCAGCGAAGGGGGAAGGGAGCAGCGAGGGGGAGGAGAGCAGCGAAGGGGGGAAGGGGAATAGAGCAGCGAAGGGGGGAAGAGAGCAGTAAAGGGAGAAGAGAGCAGCGAAGGGAGAAGAGAGCAGCGAAGGGGAAAGAGACCAGCGAAGGGGGAAGGGAGCAGCGAAGGGGGAAGGGAGCAGCGAAGGGGGAAGAGAGCAGCGAAGGGGGAAGAGAGCAGCGAAGGGGGAAGAGAGCAGCGAAGGAGGAAGAGAGCAGCGAAGGGGGAAGAGAGCAGCGAAGGGGAAGGGAGCAGCGAAGGGGGAAGAGACCAGCGAAGGGGGAAGGGAGCTGCGAAGGGGGAAGGGAGCAGCGAAAGGGGAAGGGAGCAGCGAAGGGGGAAGGGAGCAGCGAAGGGGGAAGGGAGCAGCGAAGGGGGAAGGGAGCAGCGAAGGGGGAAGGGAGCAGCGAAGGAGGAAGGGAGCATCGAAGGGGGAAGGGAGCAGCGAAGGGGGAAGGGAGCAGCGAAGGGGGAAGAGACCATCGAAGGGGGAAGTGAGCAGCGAAGGTGGAAGAGAGCAGCGAAGGGGGAAGAGAGCAGCGAAGGGGGAAGAGAGCAGCGAAGGGGGAAGAGAGCAGCGAAGGGGGAAGAGAGCAGCGAAGAGGGAAGAGAGCAGCGAAGGGGGAAGAGAGCAGCGAAGGGGAAGGGAGCAGCGAAGGGGGAAAAGACCAGCGAAGGGGGAAGGGAGCTGCGAAGGGGGAAGGGAGCAGTGAAGGGGGAAGGGAGCAGCGAAAGGGGAAGGGAGCAGCGAAGGGGGAAGGGAGCAGCGAAGGGGGAAGGGAGCAGCGAAGGGGGTAGGGAGCAGCGAAGGAGGAAGGGAGCAGCGAAGGGGGAAGGGAGCACCGAAGGGGGAAGGGAGCAGCGAAGGGGGAAGGGAACAGCGAAGGGGGAAGAGACCATCGAAGGGGGAAGAGAGCAGCGAAGGGGGAAGGGAGCAGCGAAGGGGGAAGGGACTAGCGAAGGGGGAAGGGAGCAGCGAAGGGGGAAGGGAGCAGCGAAGGGGGAAGGGAGCTGCGAAGGGGGAAGGCAGCAGCGATGGGGGAAGAGAGCAGTGAAGGGGGAAGAGAGCCGCGAAGGGAGAAGAGAGCAGCGAAGGGGGAAGAGAGCAGCGAAGGGGGAAGAGAGCAGCGAATGGCGAAGAGAGCAGCGAAGGGGGAAGAGAGCAGCGAAGGGGAAGAGAGCAGCGAAGAGGGAAGAGAGCAGCGAAGGGGGAAGGGAGCAGCGGAGACAATAGAGCAGCAAAGGGGCAATAGAGCTGCGAAGGGGGTGCATCGAACAGCGAAGGGTGTGTATCGAGCTGCGAAGGGGGTGCATCGAGCAGCGAAGGGGGTGCATCGAGCAGTGAAGTGGGTGAATCGAGCAGCGAAGGGGTGCATTCAGCAGTGAAGGGGGTGCATAGAACAGTTAAGGGAGTGCGTATGGCAGCAAAGGGGAAAAGAAGCAGCGAAGGGAAATGAAGCAGCGAATGGGGGATGAAGCAGCGAATGGGGGATGAAGCAGCGAAGGTGGAATGGAACAGCGAAGGGGGAAATAGAGCAGCAAAGGAGGAAGAGAGCAGTGAAGGGGAAAGAGAGCCGCGAAGGGGAAAGAGAGCATCGAAGGGGGAAGAGAGCAGCGAAGGGGGAAGGGAGTAGCAAAGGGGGAAGAGAGCAGCGAAGGGGGAAGGGAGCAGCGAAGGGGTAAGGGAACAGCGAAGGGGGAAGCGAGCAGTGAAGGGGGAAGGGAGGAGCGAAAGGGGAAGGGAGCAGCGAAGGGGGAAGGGAGCAGCGAAGGGGGAAGGGAGCTGCGAAGGGGGAAGGGTGCAGCGAAGGGGGAAGGGTGAAGCGAAGGGGGAAGTGTGCAGCGAAGGGGGAAGGGGTCAGCAAAGGGGGAAGTGAGCAGCGAAGGGGGAATGGAGCAGCGAAGGGGAAGGGAGCAGCGAAGGGGTAAGGGAGCTGCGAAGGGGGAAGGGTGCAGCGAAGGGGGAAGGGTGAAGCGAAGGGGGAAGTGTGCAGCGAAGGGGCAATAGAGCGGCGAAGGGGGTGCATCGAGCAGTGAAGGGGTTGCATTGAGCAGCAAAGTGGGTGAATCGTGCAGTGAAGTGGTGCATCGAGTAGCAAAAGGGGTGCATAGAACAGTGAAGGGTGTGCGTATAGCAGAAAAGGGGAAAAGAAGCAGAAAAGTGGAAATGAAGCAGCGAAGGGGGATGAAGCAGCGAATGAGGGATGAAGCAGCGAATGGGGAATGAAGCAGCGAATGGGGATGAAGCAGCGAATGGGGGATGAAGCAGCGAAGGGGGTTGAAGCAGCAAAGGTGAAATAGAGCACCGAAGGGCAAAATAGGGCAGCGAAGGGGGAAATAGAGCAGCGATGGTGGAAATAAAGCAGCGAAGGGGGAAGAGAGCAGCGAAGGGGGAAGACAGCAGCGAAAGGGAAGGAAAGCAGTGTGGGGGAAAAAGAAAGCGGCGTGGGGGGGGAATAAAGCAGCAAAGGGGGGAATAAAGCAGCAAAGGGGGGAATCATGCAGCAAAGGGGGGAATAAAGCAGCAATGGGGAATAAATTAGCAAGGGGTGGGGAATAAAGCAGCAAGGGGTGGGAGTAAAGCAGCAAGGGTGGGAATAAAGCAGCGAAGGGGGTGAATAAAGCAGCTGGGAGAATATAGCAGTGAAGTGGAGAATAAAGCAGCGAAGGGAGGAATAAAGCAGCGAAGGGAGGAATAAAGCAGCGAAGGGGAGAATATAGCAGTGAAGTGGAGAATAAAGCAGCAAAGGGAGGAATAAAGCAGCAAATGGAGGAATAAAGCAGCGAAGGGGGAGACTATCGCCGCGATGGGGGAGAATATAGCCGCGAAGAGGGAGAATATTGCCGTGAAGTGGGAGAATTTAGCAGCAAAGGGAGGAATAAAGCAGAGAAGAGGAAGTAAAGCAGCAAGATGGGGAAACAGATTTGCGAAAGGGGGAAGAGTGCAGTGAAGGGGAAACGGAGCATCAGAGGGGGAAACAGTGCAGCGGAGGGGGAAACAGAGCAGCGTAGGGGAGAACAGAGCAGGGAAGGCGGAACAGAGGAGCGAAGAGGGAAACAGTGCAGCGAAGTGGGGAACAGAGCAGCAAATGGGGGTGGGGGGAATAGAGCAGCAAGGAGGGAAGAGAGCAGCGAAGGGGAAGGAAAGCAGTGTGGGGGAAAAGAAAGCAGCAATGGGGGGGAATAAATCAGCAAAGGGGGGAATAAAGCAGCAATGGGGGAATAAATTAGCAAGGGGTGGGGAGTAAAGCAGCAAAGGGTGGGAATAAAGCAGCAAGGAGTGGGAATAAAGCAGCGAAGGCGGAGAATAAAGCAGTGGGGAGAATTTAGCAGCAAAGGGGAGAATATAGCCGCGAAGGGGAGAATATAGCTGCGATGGGGGAGAATATAGCCGCGAAGAGATAGAATATAGCCGCGAAGGGGGAGAATTTAGCAGCGAAGGGATGAATAAAGCAGCGAAGGGGGAATAAAGTAGCTAGGGGGAATAAAGCAGCGAGGGGGGATAAAGCAGCGAGGGGGGGAATAAAGCAGTGAGGGTGGGAATAAAGCAGCGAGGGTGAGAATAAAGCAGCAAGGGGGGAGTAAAGCAGCAAAGGGGGAATAAACCAGCAATGGGGGGATAAAGCAGCAATGAGGAATAAATTAGCAAGGGGTGGGAATAAAGCAGTGAAGGGGGTGAATAAAGCAGCGGGGAGAATATAGCAGTGAAGGGGAGAATGTTGCAGCAAAGGGGAGAATATAGCCGCGATGGGGGAGAATATAGCTGCGAAGGGGGAGAATTTAGCAGCAAAGGGGGAGAATTTTGCAGCAAAGGGAGGAATAAAGCAGCGAAGAGGAAGTAAAGTAGCAAGATGGGGAAACAGAGTTGCGAAAGGGGGAACAGTGCAGTGAAGCGGAAACGGAGCAGCAGAGGGGGAAACAGTGCAGCGGAGGGGGAAACAGAGCAGCGTAGGGGAGAACAGAGCAGTGAAGGCGGAACAGAGCAGCGAAGAGGGAAACAGTGCAGCGAAGTGGGGAACAGAGCAGCAAATGGGGGGGGGGGGGGCGGGAACAGAGCAGCCAAGGGGAGGAACAGAGCAGTGAGGGGGAAGGAATAGAGCAGCGAAAGGTGGGGGGAATAGAGCAGCAAGGGGGGAATAATGCAGTAAAGGGAGAATAGAGCAGTGAAGGGTGTTAATAGAGCAGTGAAGGGGCGATGATGCAGCAAAGGGGGGAATAGAGCAGCGAAGAGGGAATAGAGCAGCTAAAGGGGGAATAGAGCAGCGAAGGGGCTATAGAGCAGCGAAGGGGGTGCATCGAGCACCGAAGGTGGTGTATTTAGCAGCGAAGTGGGAGCATCGAGCAGCGAAGGGGTGCATCGAGTAGCGAAGGTGATGCATAGAACAGCGAGGGGAGCGCGTATAGCACCAAAGGGGAAATGAAGAAGCGAAAGGGAAATGAAGCTGCGAAGAGGGAAAAGAGCAGCGAAAGGGGGAAGGGGAATAGAGCAGCGTAGGGGGGAAGAGAGCAGCGAAGGGGGAAGAGAGCAGCGAAGGGGGAAGAGAGCAGCGAAGGGGGAATGGAGCAGCGAAGGGGTAAGGGAGCAGCGAAGGGGGAAGGGAACAGCGAAGGGGGAAGGGAGCAGCGAAGGGGGAAGGGAGCAGCGAAGGGGGAAGGGAGCAGCGAAGGGGGAAGGGAGCAGCGAAGGGGGAAGGGAACAGCGAAGGGGGAAGGGAGCAGCGAAGGGGATGGGAGCAGAGAAGGGGGAAGGGAGCAGCGAGGAGGAGGAGAGCAGCGAAGGGGGGAAGGGGAAGAGAGCAGCGAAGGGGAAGAGAGCAGAGAAGGGGGAAGAGAGCAGCGAAGGGGAAAGAGAGCAGCGAAGGGGGAAGGGAGCAGCGAAGGGGGAAGGGAGCAGCGAAGGGGGAAGGGAGCAGCGAAGGGGGAAGGGAGCAGTGAAGGGGGAAGGGAGCAGCGAAGGGGGAAGAAAGCAGCGAAGGGGGAAGGCAGCAGCGATGGGTGAGAGAGCAGAGAAGGGGGTAGAGAGCAGCGAAGGGGGAAGAGAGCAGCGAAGGGAGAAGAGAGCAGCGAAGGGGGAAGAGAGCAGCGAAGGGGGAAGAGAGCAGCGAAGGGGGAAGAGAGCAACGAAGGGAGAAGAGAGCAGTGAAGGGAGAAGAGAGCAGCGAAGGGGGAAGAGACCAGCGAAGGGGAAAGGGAGCAGTGAAGAGGGAAGGGAGCAGCGAAGGGGTAAGGGAGCACCGAAGGTGGAAGAGAGCAGCGAAGGCGGAATAGAGCAGCGAAGGGGAAAGGAAGCAGCAAATGGGGTATGAAGCAGTGAATGGGGAATGAAGCAGCGAATGGGGATGAAGCAGCGAATGGGGGATGAAGCAGCGAAGGGGGTTGAAGCAGCGAAGGGGGTTGAAGCAGCGAAGGTGGTTGAAGCAGCAAAGGTGAAATAGAGCAGCGAAGGGCAAAATAGAGCAGCGAAGGGGGAAATAGAGCAGCGAAGGGGGAAATAGAGCAGCGAAGGGGGAAGAGAGCAGTGAAGGGGGAAGAGAGCAGCGAAGGGGGAAGAGAGCAGGGAAGGGGGAAGAGAGCAGGGAAGGGGGAAGAGAGCAGCGAAGGGGGAAGACAGCAGCGAAGGGGAAGGAAAGCAGTGTGGGGGGGGAAAGAAAGCAGCAAGGGGGGAGTAAAGCCGCAAGGGGGAATAAACCAGCAATGGGGGGATAAAGCAGCAATGAGGAATAAATTAGCAAGGGGTGGGAATAAAGCAGTGAAGGGGGTGAATAAAGCAGCGGGGAGAATATAGCAGTGAAGGGGAGAATGTTGCAGCAAAGGGGAGAATATAGCCGCGATGGGGGAGAATATAGCAGCGAAGGGGGAGAATATAGCTGCAAAGGGGGAGAATATAGCAGCAAAGGGGGAGAATTTAGCAGCAAAGGGAGCAATAAAGCAGCGAAGACGAAGTAAAGTAGCAAGATGGGGAAACAGAGTTGCGAAAGGAGGAACAGTGCAGTGAAGTGGAAACGGAGCAGCAGAGGGGGAAACAGTGCAGCGGAGGGGGAAACAGAGCAGCGTAGGGGAGAACGGAGCAGTGAAGGCGGATAAGAGCAGCGAAGAGGGAAACAGTGCAGCGAAGTGGGGAACAGAGCAGCAAATGTGGGGGGGAGCGGGAACAGAGCAGCCAAGGGGAGGAACAGAGCAGTGAGGGGGAAGGAATAGAGCAGCGAAAGGTGGGGGAATAGAGCAGCAAGGGGGTATAATGCAGTAAAGGGAGAATTGAGCAGTGAAGGGTGTTAATAGAGCAGTGAAGGGGCGATGATGCAGCAAAGGGGGGAATAGAGCAGCGAAGAGGGAATAGAGCAGCTAAAGGGGGAATAGAGCAGTGAAGAGGGAATAGAGCAGCTAAAGGGGGAATAGAGCAGCGAAGGGGCAATAGAGCAGCGAAGGGGGTGCATCGAGCACCGAAGGGGGTGTATTGAGCAGCGAAGTGGGAGAATCGAGCAGCGAAGGGGTGCATCGAGTAGCGAAGGTGATGCATAGAACAGCGAGGGGAGCGCGTATAGCACCAAAGGGGAAATGAAGAAGCGAAAGGGAAATGAAGCTGCGAAGAGGGAAAAGAGCAGCGAAAGGGGGAAAGAGAATAGAGCAGCGAAGGGGGAAGAGAGCAGCGAAGGGGGAAGAGAGCAGCGAAGGGGGAATGGAGCAGCGAAGGGGGAAGGGAGCAGCGAAGGGGGAAGGGAGCAGCGAAGGGGGAAGGGAGCAGCGAAGGGGGAAGGGAGCAGCGAAGGGGGAAGGGAGCAGCGAAGGGGGAAGGGAGCAGCGAAGGGGGAAGGGAGCAGCGAAGGGGGAAGGGAGCAGCGAAGGGGGAAGGGAACAGCGAAGGGGGATGGAGCAGCGAAGGGGGAAGGGAGCAGCAAATGGGGGATGAAGCAGTGAATGGGGAATGAAGCAGCGAATGGGGATGAAGCAGCGAATGGGGGATGAAGCAGCGAAGGGGGTTGAAGCAGCGAAGGTGGTTGAAGCAGCAAAGGTGAAATAGAGCAGTGAAGGGCGAAATAGAGCAGCGAAGGGGGAAATAGAGCAGCGAAGGGGGAAATAGAGCAGTGAAGGGGGAAGAGAGCAGCGAAGGGGGAAGAGAGCAGTGTTTGAAGGGGGAAGAGAGCAGCGAAGGGGGAAGAGAGCAGGGAAGGGGGAAGAGAGCAGCGAAGGGGGAAGACAGCAGCGAAGGGGAAGGAAAGCAGTGTGGGGGGGAAAGAAAGCAGCAAAGAGTAAAGCAGCAAAGGGGAATAAACCAGCAATGGGGGGATAAAGCAGCAATGAGGAATAAATTAGCAAAGGGTGGGAATAAAGCAGTGAAGGGGGTGAATAAAGCAGCGGGGAAAATATAGCAGTGAAGGGGAGAATGTTGCAGCAAAGGGGAGAATATAGCCGCGATGGGGGAGAATATAGCTGCGAAGGGGGAGAATTTAGCAGCAAAGGGGGAGAATTTAGCAGCAAAGGGAGGAATAAAGCAGCGAAGAGGAAGTAAAGTAGCAAGATGGGGAAACAGAGTTGCGAAAGGGGGAACAGTGCAGTGAAGCGGAAACGGAGCAGCAGAGGGGGAAACAGTGCAGCGGAGGGGGAAACAGAGCAGCGTAGGGGAGAACAGAGCAGTGAAGGCGGAACAGAGCAGCGAAGAGGGAAACAGTGCAGCGAAGTGGGGAACAGAGCAGCAAATGGGGGGGCGGGAACAGAGCAGCCAAGGGGAGGAACAGAGCAGTGAGGGGGAAGGAATAGAGCAGCGAAAGGTGGGGGAATAGAGCAGCAAGGGGGGAATAATGCAGTAAAGGGAGAATAGAGCAGTGAAGGGTGTTAATAGAGCAGTGAAGGGGCGATGATGCAGCAAAGGGGGGAATAGAGCAGCGAAGAGGAAGTAAAGTAGCAAGATGGGGAAACAGAGTTGCGAAAGGAGGAACAGTGCAGTGAAGTGGAAACGGAGCAGCACGTGGGGAAACAGTGCAGCGTAGGGGGAAACAGAGCAGCGTAGGGTAGAACGGAGCAGTGAAGGCGGATAAGAGCAGCGAAGAGGGAAACAGTGCAGCGAAGTGGGGAACAGAGCAGCAAAGGGGGAATAAAGCAGCAATGGGGGATAAAGCAACAATGAGGAATAAATTAGCAAGGGGTGGGGAATAGAGCAGCAAGGGTTGGGAATAAAGCAGCAAGGGGTGGGAATTAAGCAGTGAAGTGGTGAATAAAGCAGCGGGGAGAATATAGCAGTGAAGGGGAGAATGTTGCAGCGAAGGGGGAGAATTTAGCAGCGAAGGGGGAGAATTTAGCAGCGAAGGGAGGAATAAAGCAGCGAAGGGGGAATAAAGCAGCGAAGGGGGATAATTTAGCAGCAAAGGGAGGAATAAAGCAGCGAAGAGGAAGTAAAGTAGCAAGATGGGGAAACAGAGTTGCGAAAGGAGGAACAGTGCATTGAATTGGAAACAGAGCAGCACGTGGGGAAACAGTGCAGTGTAGGGGGAAACAGAGCAGCGTAGGGGAGAACGGAGCAGTGAAGGCGGATAAGAGCAGCGAAGAGGGAAACAGTGCAGCGAAGTTGGGAACAGAGCAGCAAATGGGGGGGGGGGGGCGGGAACAGTGCAGCCAAGGGGAGGAACAGAGCAGTGAGGGGGAAGGAAGAGAGCAGCGAAAGGTGGGGGAATAGAGCAGCAAGGGGGGAATAATGCAGTAAAGGGAGAATAGAGCAGTGAAGGGTGTTAATAGAGCAGTGAAGGGGCGATGATGCAGCAAAGGGGGGAATAGAGCAGCGAAGAGGGAATAGAGCAGCTAAAGGGGGAATAGAGCAGCGAAGGGGCAATAGAGCAGTGAAGGGGGTGCATCGAGCAGCGAAGGTGGTGTATTGAGCAGCGAAGTGGGAGAATCGAGCAGCGAAGGGGTGCATCGAGTAGCGAAGGTGATGCATAAAACAGCGAGGGGAGCGCGTATAGCACCAAAGGGGAAATGAAGAAGCGAAAGGGAAATGAAGCTGCGAAGAGGGAAGAGAGCAGCGAAATGGGGAAGGGGAATAGAGCAGCGAAGGGGGGAAGAGAGCAGCGAAGGGGGAAGAGAGCAGCGAAGGGGGAAGAGAGCAGCGAAGGGGGAATGGAGCAGCGAAGGGGGAAGGGAGCAGCGAAGGGGGAAGGGTGCAGCGAAAGGGGAAGAGAGCAGCGAAGGGGGAAGGGAGCAGCGAAGGGGGAAGGGAGCAGCGAAGGGGGAAGGGAGCAGCGAAGGGGGAAGGGAGCAGCGAAGGGCGAAGGGAGCAGCGAAGGGGGAAGGGAGCAGCGAGGAGGAGGAGAGCAGCAAAGGGTGGAAGGGGAATAGAGCAGTGAAGGGGGAAGAGAGCAGCGAAGGGGGAAGAGAGCAGCGAAGGGGGAAGAGAGCAGCGAAGGGGAAAGAGAGCAGCGAAGGGGGATGAAGCTGCGAATGGGGGATGAAGCAGCGAAGGGGGTTGAAGCAGCGAATTGGGTTGAAGCAGCGAAGGTGGTTGAAGCAGCAAAGGTGAAATAGAGCAGCGAAGGGCGAAATAGAGCAGCGAAGGGGGAAATAGAGCAGCGAAGGGGGAAATAGAGCAGCGAAGGGGGAAGAGAGCAGCGAAGGGGGAAGAGAGCAGTGAAGGGGGAAGAGAGCAGCGAAGGGGGAAGAGAGCAGGGAAGGGGGAAGAGAGCAGCGAAGGGGGAAGACAGCAGCGAAGGGGAAGGAAAGCAGTGTGGGGGGGAAAGAAAGCAGCAAGGGGGGAGTAAAGCAGCAAAGGGGGAATAACCCAGCAATGGGGGGATAAAGCAGCAATGAGGAATAAATTAGCAAGGGGTGGGAATAAAGCAGTGAAGGGGGTGAATAAAGCAGCGGGAGAATATAGCAGTGAAGGGGAGAATGTTGCAGCAAAGGGGAGAATATAGCCGCGATGGGGGAGAATATAGCTGCGAAGGGGGAGAATTTAGCAGCAAAGGGGGAGAATTTTGCAGCAAAGGGAGGAATAAAGCAGCGAAGAGGAAGTAAAGTAGCAAGATGGGGAAACAGAGTTGCGAAAGGGGGAACAGTGCAGTGAAGCGGAAACGGAGCAGCAGAGGGGGAAACAGTGCAGTGGAGGGGGGAAACAGAGCAGCGTAGGGGAGAACAGAGCAGTGAAGGCGGAACAGAGCAGCGAAGAGGGAAACAGTGCAGCGAAGTGGGGAACAGAGCAGCAAATGGGGGGGGGGGCGGGAACAGAGCAGCCAAGGGGAGGAACAGAGCAGTGAGGGGGAAGGAATAGAGCAGCGAAAGGTGGGGGGAATAGAGCAGCAAGGGGGGAATAATGCAGTAAAGGGAGAATAGAGCAGTGAAGGGTGTTAATAGAGCAGTGAAGGGGCGATGATGCAGCAAAGGGGGGAATAGAGCAGCGAAGAGGGAATAGAGCAGCTAAAGGGGGAAGGGAGCAGCGAAAGGGGAAGGGAGCAGCGAAGGGGGAAGGGAACAGCGAAGGGGGAAGGGAGCAGCGAAGGGGGAAGGGAGCAGCGAAGGGGGAAGGGAGCAGCGAAGGGGGAAGGGAGCAGCGAAGGGGGAAGGGAACAGCGAAGGGGGAAGGGAGCAGCGAAGGGGATGGGAGCAGCGAAGGGGGAAGGGAGCAGCGAGGAGGAGGAGAGCAGCGAAGGGGGGAAGGGGAAGAGAGCAGCGAAGGGGAAGAGAGCAGAGAAGGGGGAAGAGAGCAGCGAAGGGGAAAGAGAGCAGCGAAGGGGGAAGGGAGCAGCGAAGGGGGAAGGGAGCAGCGAAGGGGGAAGGGAGCAGCGAAGGGGGAAGGGAGCAGTGAAGGGGGAAGGGAGCAGCGAAGGGGGAAGAAAGCAGCGAAGGGGGAAGGCAGCAGCGATGGGTGAGAGAGCAGAGAAGGGGGTAGAGAGCAGCGAAGGGGGAAGAGAGCAGCGAAGGGAGAAGAGAGCAGCGAAGGGGGAAGAGAGCAGCGAAGGGGGAAGAGAGCAGCGAAGGGGGAAGAGAGCAACGAAGGGAGAAGAGAGCAGTGAAGGGAGAAGAGAGCAGCGAAGGGGGAAGAGACCAGCGAAGGGGAAAGGGAGCAGTGAAGAGGGAAGGGAGCAGCGAAGGGGTAAGGGAGCACCGAAGGTGGAAGAGAGCAGCGAAGGCGGAATAGAGCAGCGAAGGGGAAAGGAAGCAGCAAATGGGGTATGAAGCAGTGAATGGGGAATGAAGCAGCGAATGGGGATGAAGCAGCGAATGGGGGATGAAGCAGCGAAGGGGGTTGAAGCAGCGAAGGGGGTTGAAGCAGCGAAGGTGGTTGAAGCAGCAAAGGTGAAATAGAGCAGCGAAGGGCAAAATAGAGCAGCGAAGGGGGAAATAGAGCAGCGAAGGGGGAAATAGAGCAGCGAAGGGGGAAGAGAGCAGTGAAGGGGGAAGAGAGCAGTGAAGGGGGAAGAGAGCAGCGAAGGGGGAAGAGAGCAGGGAAGGGGAAGAGTGCAGCGAAGGGGGAAGACAGCAGCGAAGGGGAAGGAAAGCAGTGTGGGGGGAAAAGAAAGCAGCAAGGGGGGAGTAAAGCAGCAAAGGGGGAATAAAACCAGCAATGGGGGGATAAAGCAGCAATGAGGAATAAATTAGCAAGGGGTGGGGAATAAAGCAGTGAAGGGGGTGAATAAAGCAGCGGGGAGAATATAGCAGTGAAGGGGAGAATGTTGCAGCAAAGGGGAGAATATAGCCGCGATGGGGGAGAATATAGCAGCGAAGGGGGAGAATTTAGCAGCAAAGGGGGAGAATTTTGCTGCAAAGGGAGGAATAAAGCAGCGAAGAGGAAGTAAAGTAGCAAGATGGGGAAACAGAGTTGCGAAAGGGGGAACAGTGCAGTGAAGCGGAAACGGAGCAGCAGAGGGGGAAACAGTGCAGCGGAGGGGGAAACAGAGCAGCGTAGGGGAGAACAGAGCAGTGAAGGCGGAACAGAGCAGCGAAGAGGGAAACAGTGCAGCGAAGTGGGGAACAGAGCAGCAAATGGGGGGGGGGGGCGGGAACAGAGCAGCCAAGGGGAGGAACAGAGCAGTGAGGGGGAAGGAATAGAGCAGCGAAAGGTGGGGGGAATAGAGCAGCAAGGGGGGAATAATGCAGTAAAGGGAGAATAGAGCAGTGAAGGGTGTTAATAGAGCAGTGAAGGGGCGATGATGCAGCAAAGGGGGGAATAGAGCAGCGAAGAGGGAATAGAGCAGCTAAAGGGGGAATAGAGCAGCGAAGGGGCTATAGAGCAGCGAAGGGGGTGCATCGAGCACCGAAGGTGGTGTATTTAGCAGCGAAGTGGGAGCATCGAGCAGCGAAGGGGTGCATCGAGTAGCGAAGGTGATGCATAGAACAGCGAGGGGAGCGCGTATAGCACCAAAGGGGAAATGAAGAAGCGAAAGGGAAATGAAGCTGCGAAGAGGGAAAAGAGCAGCGAAGGGGGGAAGGGGAATAGAGCAGCGAAGGGGGAAAGAGAGCAGCGAAGGGGGAAGAGAGCAGCGAAGGGGGAAGAGAGCAGCGAAGGGGGAATGGAGCAGCGAAGGGGTAAGGGAGCAGCGAAGGGGGAAGGGAACAGCGAAGGGGGAAGGGAGCAGCGAAGGGGGAAGGGAGCAGCGAAGGGGGAAGGGAGCAGCGAAGGGGGAAGGGAGCAGCGAAGGGGGAAGGGAACAGCGAAGGGGGAAGGGAGCAGCGAAGGGGATGGGAGCAGCGAAGGGGGAAGGGAGCAGCGAGGAGGAGGAGAGCAGCGAAGGGGGGAAGGGGAAGAGAGCAGCGAAGGGGAAGAGAGCAGAGAAGGGGGAAGAGAGCAGCGAAGGGGAAAGAGAGCAGCGAAGGGGGAAGGGAGCAGCGAAGGGGGAAGGGAGCAGCGAAGGGGGAAGGGAGCAGCGAAGGGGGAAGGGAGCAGTGAAGGGGAAGGGAGCAGCGAAGGGGGAAGAAAGCAGCGAAGGGGGAAGGCAGCAGCGATGGGTGAGAGAGCAGAGAAGGGGGTAGAGAGCAGCGAAGGGGGAAGAGAGCAGCGAAGGGAGAAGAGAGCAGCGAAGGGGGAAGAGAGCAGCGAAGGGGGAAGAGAGCAGCGAAGGGGGAAGAGAGCAACGAAGGGAGAAGAGAGCAGTGAAGGGAGAAGAGAGCAGCGAAGGGGGAAGAGACCAGCGAAGGGGAAAGGGAGCAGTGAAGAGGGAAGGGAGCAGCGAAGGGGTAAGGGAGCACCGAAGGTGGAAGAGAGCAGCGAAGGCGGAATAGAGCAGCGAAGGGGAAAGGAAGCAGCAAATGGGGTATGAAGCAGTGAATGGGGAATGAAGCAGCGAATGGGGATGAAGCAGCGAATGGGGGATGAAGCAGCGAAGGGGGTTGAAGCAGCGAAGGGGGTTGAAGCAGTGAAGGTGGTTGAAGCAGCAAAGGTGAAATAGAGCAGCGAAGGGCAAAATAGAGCAGCGAAGGGGGAAATAGAGCAGCGAAGGGGGAAATAGAGCAGCGAAGGGGGAAGAGAGCAGTGAAGGGGGAAGAGAGCAGCGAAGGGGGAAGAGAGCAGGGAAGGGGGAAGAGAGCAGGGAAGGGGGAAGAGAGCAGCGAAGGGGGAAGACAGCAGCGAAGGGGAAGGAAAGCAGTGTGGGGGGGGAAGAAAGCAGCAAGGGGGGAGTAAAGCCGCAAGGGGGAATAAACCAGCAATGGGGGGATAAAGCAGCAATGAGGAATAAATTAGCAAGGGGTGGGAATAAAGCAGTGAAGGGGGTGAATAAAGCAGCGGGGAGAATATAGCAGTGAAGGGGAGAATGTTGCAGCAAAGGGGAGAATATAGCCGCGATGGGGGAGAATATAGCAGCGAAGGGGGAGAATATAGCTGCAAAGGGGGAGAATATAGCAGCAAAGGGGGAGAATTTAGCAGCAAAGGGAGCAATAAAGCAGCGAAGAGGAAGTAAAGTAGCAAGATGGGGAAACAGAGTTGCGAAAGGAGGAACAGTGCAGTGAAGTGGAAACGCAGCAGCAGAGGGGGAAACAGTGCAGCGGAGGGGGAAACAGAGCAGCGTAGGGGAGAACGGAGCAGTGAAGGCGGATAAGAGCAGCGAAGAGGGAAACAGTGCAGCGAAGTGGGGAACAGAGCAGCAAATGTGGGGGGGAGCGGGAACAGAGCAGCCAAGGGGAGGAACAGAGCAGTGAGGGGGAAGGAATAGAGCAGCGAAAGGTGGGGGAATAGAGCAGCAAGGGGGGAATAATGCAGTAAAGGGTGAATTGAGCAGTGAAGGGTGTTAATAGAGCAGTGAAGGGGCGATGATGCAGCAAAGGGGGGAATAGAGCAGCGAAGAGGGAATAGAGCAGCTAAAGGGGGAATAGAGCAGCGAAGAGGGAATAGAGCAGCTAAAGGGGGAATAGAGCAGCGAAGGGGCAATAGAGCAGCGAAGGGGGTGCATCGAGCACCGAAGGGGGTGTATTGAGCAGCGAAGTGGGAGAATCGAGCAGCGAAGGGGTGCATCGAGTAGCGAAGGTGATGCATAGAACAGCGAGGGGAGCGCGTATAGCACCAAAGGGGAAATGAAGAAGCGAAAGGGAAATGAAGCTGCGAAGAGGGAAAAGAGCAGCGAAAGGGGGAAAGGGAATAGAGCAGCGAAGGGGGGAAGAGAGCAACGAAGGGGGAAGAGAGCAGCGAAGGGGGAATGGAGCAGCGAAGGGGGAAGGGAGCAGCGAAGGGGGAAGGGAGCAGTGAAGGGGGAAGGGAGCAGCGAAGGGGGAAGGGAGCAGCGAAGGGGGAAGGGAGCAGCGAAGGGGGAAGGGAGCAGCGAAGGGGGAAGGGAGCAGCGAAGGGGCAAGGGAACAGCGAAGGGGGATGGGAGCAGCGAAGGGGGAAGGGAGCAGCAAATGGGGGATGAAGCAGTGAATGGGGAATGAAGCAGCGAATGGGGATGAAGCAGCGAATGGGGGATGAAGCAGCGAAGGGGGTTGAAGCAGCGAAGGTGGTTGAAGCAGCAAAGGTGAAATAGAGCAGCGAAGGGCGAAATAGAGCAGCGAAGGGGGAAATAGAGCAGCGAAGGGGGAAATAGAGCAGTGAAGGCGGAAGAGAGCAGCGAAGGGGGAAGAGAGCAGTGAAGGGGGAAGAGAGCAGCGAAGGGGGAAGAGAGCAGGGAAGGGGGAAGAGAGCAGCGAAGGGGGAAGACAGCAGCGAAGGGGAAGGAAAGCAGTGTGGGGGGGAAAGAAAGCAGCAAGGGGGGAGTAAAGCAGCAAAGGGGGAATAAACCAGCAATGGGGGGATAAAGCAGCAATGAGGAATAAATTAGCAAAGGGTGGGAATAAAGCAGTGAAGGGGGTGAATAAAGCAGCGGGGAAAATATAGCAGTGAAGGGGAGAATGTTGCAGCAAAGGGGAGAATATAGCCGCGATGGGGGAGAATATAGCTGCGAAGGGGGAGAATTTAGCAGCAAAGGGAGGAATAAAGCAGCGAAGAGGAAGTAAAGTAGCAAGATGGGGAAACAGAGTTGCGAAAGGGGGAACAGTGCAGTGAAGCGGAAACGGAGCAGCAGAGGGGGAAACAGTGCAGCGGAGGGGGAAACAGAGCAGCGTAGGGGAGAACAGAGCAGTGAAGGCGGAACAGAGCAGCGAAGAGGGAAACAGTGCAGCGAAGTGGGGAACAGAGCAGCAAATGGGGGGGCGGGAACAGAGCAGCCAAGGGGAGGAACAGAGCAGTGAGGGGGAAGGAATAGAGCAGCGAAAGGTGGGGGAATAGAGCAGCAAGGGGGGAATAATGCAGTAAAGGGAGAATAGAGCAGTGAAGGGTGTTAATAGAGCAGTGAAGGGGCGATGATGCAGCAAAGGGGGGAATAGAGCAGCGAATAGGAAGTAAAGTAGCAAGATGGGGAAACAGAGTTGCGAAAGGAGGAACAGTGCAGTGAAGTGGAAACGGAGCAGCACGTGGGGAAACAGTGCAGCGTAGGGGGAAACAGAGCAGCGTAGGGTAGAACGGAGCAGTGAAGGCGGATAAGAGCAGCGAAGAGGGAAACAGTGCAGCGAAGTGGGGAACAGAGCAGCAAAGGGGGAATAAAGCAGCAATGGGGGGATAAAGCAACAATGAGGAATAAATTAGCAAGGGGTGGGGAATAGAGCAGCAAGGGTTGGGAATAAAGCAGCAAGGGGTGGGAATTAAGCAGTGAAGTGGTGAATAAAGCAGCGGGGAGAATATAGCAGTGAAGGGGAGAATGTTGCAGCGAAGGGGGAGAATTTAGCAGCGAAGGGGGAGAATTTAGCAGCGAAGGGAGGAATAAAGCAGCGAAGGGGGAATAAAGCAGCGAAGGGGGATAATTTAGCAGCAAAGGGAGGAATAAAGCAGCGAAGAGGAAGTAAAGTAGCAAGATGGGGAAACAGAGTTGCGAAAGGAGGAACAGTGCATTGAATTGGAAACAGAGCAGCACGTGGGGAAACAGTGCAGTGTAGGGGGAAACAGAGCAGCGTAGGGGAGAACGGAGCAGTGAAGGCGGATAAGAGCAGCGAAGAGGGAAACAGTGCAGCGAAGTTGGGAACAGAGCAGCAAATGGGGGGGGGGGCGGGAACAGTGCAGCCAAGGGGAGGAACAGAGCAGTGAGGGGGAAGGAATAGAGCAGCGAAAGGTGGGGGAATAGAGCAGCAAGGGGGGAATAATGCAGTAAAGGGAGAATAGAGCAGTGAAGGGTGTTAATAGAGCAGTGAAGGGGCGATGATGCAGCAAAGGGGGGAATAGAGCAGCGAAGAGGGAATAGAGCAGCTAAAGGGGGAATAGAGCAGCGAAGGGGCAATAGAGCAGTGAAGGGGGTGCATCGAGCAGCGAAGGGGGTGTATTGAGCAGCGAAGTGGGAGAATCGAGCAGCGAAGGGGTGCATCGAGTAGCGAAGGTGATGCATAAAACAGCGAGGGGAGCGCGTATAGCACCAAAGGGGAAATGAAGAAGCGAAAGGGAAATGAAGCTGCGAAGAGGGAAGAGAGCAGCGAAATGGGGAAGGGGAATAGAGCAGCGAAGGGGGGAAGAGAGCAGCGAAGGGGGAAGAGAGCAGCGAAGGGGGAAGAGAGCAGCGAAGGGGGAATGGAGCAGCGAAGGGGGAAGGGAGCAGCGAAGGGGGAAGGGTGCAGCGAAAGGGGAAGAGAGCAGCGAAGGGGGAAGGGAGCAGCGAAGGGGGAAGGGAGCAGCGAAGGGGGAAGGGAGCAGCGAAGGGGGAAGGGAGCAGCGAAGGGCGAAGGGAGCAGCGAAGGGGGAAGGGAGCAGCGAGGAGGAGGAGAGCAGCGAAGGGTGGAAGGGGAATAGAGCAGTGAAGGGGGAAGAGAGCAGCGAAGGGGGAAGAGAGCAGCGAAGGGGGAAGAGAGCAGCGAAGGGGAAAGAGAGCAGCGAAGGGGGATGAAGCTGCGAATGGGGGATGAAGCAGCGAAGGGGGTTGAAGCAGCGAATTGGGTTGAAGCAGCGAAGGTGGTTGAAGCAGCAAAGGTGAAATAGAGCAGCGAAGGGCGAAATAGAGCAGCGAAGGGGGAAGAGAGCAGCGAAGGGGGAAGAGAGCAGCGAAGGGGGAAGAGAGCAGTGAAGGGGGAAGAGAGCAGCGAAGGGGGAAGAGAGCAGGGAAGGGGGAAGAGAGCAGCGAAGGGGGAAGACAGCAGCGAAGGGGAAGGAAAGCAGTGTGGGGGGGAAAGAAAGCAGCAAGGGGGGAGTAAAGCAGCAAAGGGGGAATAACCCAGCAATGGGGGGATAAAGCAGCAATGAGGAATAAATTAGCAAGGGGTGGGAATAAAGCAGTGAAGGGGGTGAATAAAGCAGCGGGGAGAATATAGCAGTGAAGGGGAGAATGTTGCAGCAAAGGGGAGAATATAGCCGCGATGGGGGAGAATATAGCAGTGAAGGGGAGAATGATGTAGCGAAGGGGGAGAATTTAGCAGCAGAGGGAGGAATAAAGCAGCGAAGAGGAAGTAAAGTAGCAAGATGGGGAAACAGAGTTGCAAAAGGGGGATCAGTGCAGTGTAGCGGAAACGGAGCAGCAGAGGTGGGAACAGTGCAGCGGAGGGGGAAACAGAGCAGCGTAGGGGAGAACAGAGCAGTGAAGGCGGAACAGAGCAGCGAAGAGGGAAACAGTGTAGCGAAGTGGGGAACAGAGCAGCAAATGGGGGGGGGGCGGGAACAGAGCAGCCAAGGGGAGGAACAGAGCAGTGAGGGGAAAGGAATAGAGCAGCGAAAGGTGGGGGGAATAGAGCAGCAAGGGGGGAATAGAGCAGTAAAGGGGGAATAGAGCAGTGAAGGGTGAATAGAGCAGCGAAGGGGCAATAGAGCAGCGAAGGGGGTGCATCGAGCAGCGAAGGGGGTGTATCGAGCAGCGAAGTGGGAGAATCGATCAGCGAAGTATTGCATCGAGTACCGAAGGTGATGCATAGAACACGCGGGGAGCGTGTATAGCAGCAAAGGGTAAATGAAAAGCGAAAGGGAAATGAAGCAGCGAAGAGGGAAGAGAGCAGCGAAAGGGGGAAGGGGAATAGAGCATCGAAGGGGGGAAGAGAGCAGCGAAGGGGGAAGAGAGCAGCGAAGGGGGAAGAGAGCAGCGAAGGGGGAAGAGAGCAGCGAAGGGGAAGGGAGCAGCGAAGGGGGAAGGGAGCAGCGAAGGGGGAAGGGAGCAGCGAAGGGGGAAGGGAGCAGCGAAGGGGGTAAGGGGAATAGAGCAGCGAAGGGGGAAGAGAGCAGCGAAGGGAGAAGAGAGCAGCGAAGGGAGAAGAGAGCACCGAAGGGGGAAGAGAGCAGCGAAAGGGAAGAGAGCAGCGAAGGGGGAAGAGAGCAGCGAAGGGGGAAGGAAGCAGCGGGGGCAATAGAGCAGTGAAGGGGGAAGCGAGCAGCGAAGGGGGAAGGGAGCAGCGAGGGGGAGGAGAGCAGCGAAGGGGGGAAGGGGAATAGAGCAGCGAAGGGGGGAAGAGAGCAGTAAAGGGAGAAGAGAGCAGCGAAGGGAGAAGAGAGCAGCGAAGGGGAAAGAGACCAGCGAAGGGGGAAGGGAGCAGCGAAGGGGGAAGGGAGCAGCGAAGGGGGAAGAGAGCAGCGAAGGGGGAAGAGAGCAGCGAAGGGGGAAGAGAGCAGCGAAGGAGGAAGAGAGCAGCGAAGGGGGAAGAGAGCAGCGAAGGGGAAGGGATCAGCGAAGGGGGAAGAGACCAGCGAAGGGGGAAGGGAGCTGCGAAGGGGGAAGGGAGCAGCGAAAGGGGAAGGGAGCAGCGAAGGAGGAAGGGAGCATCGAAGGGGGAAGGGAGCAGCGAAGGGGGAAGGGAGCAGCGAAGGGGGAAGAGACCATCGAAGGGGGAAGTGAGCAGCGAAGGTGGAAGAGAGCAGCGAAGGGGGAAGAGAGCAGCGAAGTGGGAGAATCGAGCAGCGAAGGGGGAAGAGAGCAGCGAAGGTGATGCATAAAACAGCGAGGGGAGCGCGTATAGCACCAAAGGGGAAATGAAGAAGCGAAAGGGAAATGAAGCTGCGAAGAGGGAAGAGAGCAGCGAAATGGGGAAGGGGAATAGAGCAGCGAAGGGGGGAAGAGAGCAGCGAAGGGGGAAGAGAGCAGCGAAGGGGGAAGAGAGCAGCGAAGGGGGAATGGAGCAGCGAAGGGGGAAGGGAGCAGCGAAGGGGGAAGGGTGCAGCGAAAGGGGAAGAGAGCAGCGAAGGGGGAAGGGAGCAGCGAAGGGGGAAGGGAGCAGCGAAGGGGGAAGGGAGCAGCGAAGGGGGAAGGGAGCAGCGAAGGGCGAAGGGAGCAGCGAAGGGGGAAGGGAGCAGCGAGGAGGAGGAGAGCAGCGAAGGGTGGAAGGGGAATAGAGCAGTGAAGGGGGAAGAGAGCAGCGAAGGGGGAAGAGAGCAGCGAAGGGGGAAGAGAGCAGCGAAGGGGAAAGAGAGCAGCGAAGGGGGATGAAGCTGCGAATGGGGGATGAAGCAGCGAAGGGGGTTGAAGCAGCGAATCGGGTTGAAGCAGCGAAGGTGGTTGAAGCAGCAAAGGTGAAATAGAGCAGCGAAGGGCGAAATAGAGCAGCGAAGGGGGAAGAGAGCAGCGAAGGGGGAAGAGAGCAGCGAAGGGGGAAGAGAGCAGTGAAGGGGGAAGAGAGCAGCGAAGGGGGAAGAGAGCAGGGAAGGGGGAAGAGAGCAGCGAAGGGGGAAGACAGCAGCGAAGGGGAAGGAAAGCAGTGTGGGGGGGAAAGAAAGCAGCAAGGGGGGAGTAAAGCAGCAAAGGGGGAATAACCCAGCAATGGGGGGATAAAGCAGCAATGAGGAATAAATTAGCAAGGGGTGGGAATAAAGCAGTGAAGGGGGTGAATAAAGCAGCGGGGAGAATATAGCAGTGAAGGGGAGAATGTTGCAGCAAAGGGGAGAATATAGCCGCGATGGGGGAGAATATAGCAGTGAAGGGGAGAATGATGTAGCGAAGGGGGAGAATTTAGCAGCAGAGGGAGGAATAAAGCAGCGAAGAGGAAGTAAAGTAGCAAGATGGGGAAACAGAGTTGCAAAAGGGGGATCAGTGCAGTGTAGCGGAAACGGAGCAGCAGAGGTGGGAACAGTGCAGCGGAGGGGGAAACAGAGCAGCGTAGGGGAGAACAGAGCAGTGAAGGCGGAACAGAGCAGCGAAGAGGGAAACAGTGTAGCGAAGTGGGGAACAGAGCAGCAAATGGGGGGGGGGCGGGAACAGAGCAGCCAAGGGGAGGAACAGAGCAGTGAGGGGAAAGGAATAGAGCAGCGAAAGGTGGGGGGAATAGAGCAGCAAGGGGGGAATAGAGCAGTAAAGGGGGAATAGAGCAGTGAAGGGTGAATAGAGCAGCGAAGGGGCAATAGAGCAGCGAAGGGGGTGCATCGAGCAGCGAAGGGGGTGTATCGAGCAGCGAAGTGGGAGAATCGATCAGCGAAGTATTGCATCGAGTACCGAAGGTGATGCATAGAACACGCGGGGAGCGTGTATAGCAGCAAAGGGTAAATGAAAAGCGAAAGGGAAATGAAGCAGCGAAGAGGGAAGAGAGCAGCGAAAGGGGGAAGGGGAATAGAGCATCGAAGGGGGGAAGAGAGCAGCGAAGGGGGAAGAGAGCAGCGAAGGGGGAAGAGAGCAGCGAAGGGGGAAGAGAGCAGCGAAGGGGAAGGGAGCAGCGAAGGGGGAAGGGAGCAGCGAAGGGGGAAGGGAGCAGCGAAGGGGGAAGGGAGCAGCGAAGGGGGTAAGGGGAATAGAGCAGCGAAGGGGGAAGAGAGCAGCGAAGGGAGAAGAGAGCAGCGAAGGGAGAAGAGAGCACCGAAGGGGGAAGAGAGCAGCGAAAGGGAAGAGAGCAGCGAAGGGGGAAGAGAGCAGCGAAGGGGGAAGGAAGCAGCGGGGGCAATAGAGCAGTGAAGGGGGAAGCGAGCAGCGAAGGGGGAAGGGAGCAGCGAGGGGGAGGAGAGCAGCGAAGGGGGGAAGGGGAATAGAGCAGCGAAGGGGGGAAGAGAGCAGTAAAGGGAGAAGAGAGCAGCGAAGGGAGAAGAGAGCAGCGAAGGGGAAAGAGACCAGCGAAGGGGGAAGGGAGCAGCGAAGGGGGAAGGGAGCAGCGAAGGGGGAAGAGAGCAGCGAAGGGGGAAGAGAGCAGCGAAGGGGGAAGAGAGCAGCGAAGGAGGAAGAGAGCAGCGAAGGGGGAAGAGAGCAGCGAAGGGGAAGGGAGCAGCGAAGGGGGAAGAGACCAGCGAAGGGGGAAGGGAGCTGCGAAGGGGGAAGGGAGCAGCGAAAGGGGAAGGGAGCAGCGAAGGAGGAAGGGAGCATCGAAGGGGGAAGGGAGCAGCGAAGGGGGAAGGGAGCAGCGAAGGGGGAAGAGACCATCGAAGGGGGAAGTGAGCAGCGAAGGTGGAAGAGAGCAGCGAAGGGGGAAGAGAGCAGCGAAGGGGGAAGAGAGCAGCGAAGGGGGAAGAGAGCAGCGAAGGGGGAAGAGAGCAGCGAAGAGGGAAGAGAGCAGCGAAGGGGGAAGAGAGCAGCGAAGGGGAAGGGAGCAGCGAAGGGGGAAAAGACCAGCGAAGGGGGAAGGGAGCTGCGAAGGGGGAAGGGAGCAGTGAAGGGGGAAGGGAGCAGCGAAAGGGGAAGGGAGCAGCGAAGGGGGAAGGGAGCAGCGAAGGGGGAAGGGAGCAGCGAAGGGGGTAGGGAGCAGCGAAGGAGGAAGGGAGCAGCGAAGGGGGAAGGGAGCACCGAAGGGGGAAGGGAGCAGCGAAGGGGGAAGGGAACAGCGAAGGGGGAAGAGACCATCGAAGGGGGAAGAGAGCAGCGAAGGGGGAAGGGAGCAGCGAAGGGGGAAGGGACTAGCGAAGGGGGAAGGGAGCAGCGAAGGGGGAAGGGAGCAGCGAAGGGGGAAGGGAGCTGCGAAGGGGGAAGGCAGCAGCGATGGGGGAAGAGAGCAGTGAAGGGGGAAGAGAGCCGCGAAGGGAGAAGAGAGCAGCGAAGGGGGAAGAGAGCAGCGAAGGGGGAAGAGAGCAGCGAATGGCGAAGAGAGCAGCGAAGGGGGAAGAGAGCAGCGAAGGGGAAGAGAGCAGCGAAGAGGGAAGAGAGCAGCGAAGGGGGAAGGGAGCAGCGGAGACAATAGAGCAGCGAAGGGGCAATAGAGCTGCGAAGGGGGTGCATCGAGCAGCGAAGGGTGTGTATCGAGCTGCGAAGTGGGTGCATCGAGCAGCGAAGGGGGTGCATCGAGCAGTGAAGTGGGTGAATCGAGCAGCGAAGGGGTGCATTCAGCAGTGAAGGGGGTGCATAGAACAGTTAAGGGAGTGCGTATGGCAGCAAAGGGGAAAAGAAGCAGCGAAGGGAAATGAAGCAGCGAATGGGGGATGAAGCAGCGAATGGGGGATGAAGCAGCGAAGGTGGAATGGAACAGCGAAGGGGGAAATAGAGCAGCAAAGGAGGAAGAGTGCAGTGAAGGGGAAAGAGAGCCGCGAAGGGGAAAGAGAGCATCGAAGGGGGAAGAGAGCAGCGAAGGGGGAAGGGAGTAGCAAAGGGGGAAGAGAGCAGCGAAGGGGGAAGGGAGCAGCGAAGGGGTAAGGGAACAGCGAAGGGGGAAGCGAGCAGTGAAGGGGGAAGGGAGGAGCGAAAGGGGAAGGGAGCAGCGAAGGGGGAAGGGAGCAGCGAAGGGGGAAGGGAGCTGCGAAGGGGGAAGGGTGCAGCGAAGGGGGAAGGGTGAAGCGAAGGGGGAAGTGTGCAGCGAAGGGGGAAGGGGTCAGCAAAGGGGGAAGTGAGCAGCGAAGGGGGAATGGAGCAGCGAAGGGGAAGGGAGCAGCGAAGGGGTAAGGGAGCTGCGAAGGGGGAAGGGTGCAGCGAAGGGGGAAGGGTGAAGCGAAGGGGGAAGTGTGCAGCGAAGGGGCAATAGAGCGGCGAAGGGGGTGCATCGAGCAGTGAAGGGGTTGCATTGAGCAGCAAAGTGGGTGAATCGTGCAGTGAAGTGGTGCATCGAGTAGCAAAAGGGGTGCATAGAACAGTGAAGGGTGTGCGTATAGCAGAAAAGGGGAAAAGAAGCAGAAAAGTGGAAATGAAGCAGCGAAGGGGGATGAAGCAGCGAATGAGGGATGAAGCAGCGAATGGGGAATGAAGCAGCGAATGGGGATGAAGCAGCGAATGGGGGATGAAGCAGCGAAGGGGGTTGAAGCAGCAAAGGTGAAATAGAGCACCGAAGGGCAAAATAGGGCAGCGAAGGGGGAAATAGAGCAGCGATGGTGGAAATAAAGCAGCGAAGGGGGAAGAGAGCAGCGAAGGGGGAAGACAGCAGCGAAAGGGAAGGAAAGCAGTGTGGGGGAAAAAGAAAGCGGCGTGGGGGGGGAATAAAGCAGCAAAGGGGGGAATAAAGCAGCAAAGGGGGGAATCATGCAGCAAAGGGGGGAATAAAGCAGCAATGGGGAATAAATTAGCAAGGGGTGGGGAATAAAGCAGCAAGGGGTGGGAGTAAAGCAGCAAGGGTGGGAATAAAGCAGCGAAGGGGGTGAATAAAGCAGCTGGGAGAATATAGCAGTGAAGTGGAGAATAAAGCAGCGAAGGGAGGAATAAAGCAGCGAAGGGAGGAATAAAGCAGCGAAGGGGAGAATATAGCAGTGAAGTGGAGAATAAAGCAGCAAAGGGAGGAATAAAGCAGCAAATGGAGGAATAAAGCAGCGAAGGGGGAGACTATCGCCGCGATGGGGGAGAATATAGCCGCGAAGAGGGAGAATATTGCCGTGAAGTGGGAGAATTTAGCAGCAAAGGGAGGAATAAAGCAGAGAAGAGGAAGTAAAGTAGCAAGATGGGGAAACAGATTTGCGAAAGGGGGAAGAGTGCAGTGAAGGGGAAACGGAGCATCAGAGGGGGAAACAGTGCAGCGGAGGGGGAAACAGAGCAGCGTAGGGGAGAACAGAGCAGGGAAGGCGGAACAGAGGAGCGAAGAGGGAAACAGTGCAGCGAAGTGGGGAACAGAGCAGCAAATGGGGGTGGGGGGAATAGAGCAGCAAGGAGGGAAGAGAGCAGCGAAGGGGAAGGAAAGCAGTGTGGGGGAAAAGAAAGCAGCAATGGGGGGGAATAAATCAGCAAAGGGGGGAATAAAGCAGCAATGGGGGAATAAATTAGCAAGGGGTGGGGAGTAAAGCAGCAAAGGGTGGGAATAAAGCAGCAAGGAGTGGGAATAAAGCAGCGAAGGCGGTGAATAAAGCAGTGGGGAGAATTTAGCAGCAAAGGGGAGAATATAGCCGCGAAGGGGAGAATATAGCTGCGATGGGGGAGAATATAGCCGCGAAGAGATAGAATATAGCCGCGAAGGGGGAGAATTTAGCAGCGAAGGGATGAATAAAGCAGCGAAGGGGGAATAAAGTAGCTAGGGGGAATAAAGCAGCGAGGGGGGATAAAGCAGCGAGGGGGGGAATAAAGCAGTGAGGGTGGGAATAAAGCAGCGAGGGTGAGAATAAAGCAGCAAGGGTGGGAATAAAGCAGCGAGGGGGGAATAAAGCAGCGAGGGGGGAAAAAGCAACGAGGGGGTAATAAAGCAGCGAGGGGGCAATAAAGCAGCGAGTGAGGAATAAAGCAGCGAAGTGGGGGAATAAAGCAGCAAGGGGGGTAATAAAGCAGTGAGGGGGGAATAAAGCCGCGAAGGGGGTAATAAAGCAGCGAGGACGGAATAAAGCAGCGAGGGGGGTAATAAAGCAGCGAGGGTGTAATAAAGCAGCGAGGGGGTAATAAAGCAGCGAGTGAGGAATAAAGCAGCGAAGTGGGGGAATAAAGCAGCAAAGCAGGCGGGAATAAAGCAGCAAGGGGTGGGAATAAAGCAGCAAGGGGTGAGCATAAAGTAGCAAAGGGGTGTATAAAGCAGCGAAGGGGTGAATAAAGCAGCGAAGGGGTGGATAAAACAGCCAAGTGGGGAATAACGAAGTGAAACGTGAGAGGGGAGTAAAACTGGCCAGAACATGGGCAAATAGACGGGCAGAATATGGTGATGAAAGTATGTGTATATAGGAAGGTCAATAGGTATTTGGTCCGTCACCCACTGGTGACTCGCTCCCTGGTAAGTCCTCCCCTTGTGACCCTGGAATAAAGGACCTCACTCTCCCTGCCTTCAGTCGAGCACATGGAATCGGGCCAGCTACAAGTCTTGAGTATAAGGAAAGCCTCTAATTCCTCACTCTACGGCTTTGGAGTCATTTATAGAGTCTCTCAGGTAACAGGATGGTGAAGCTACTGCGACCCGACAGAGTAGACGTCGACCCTCAGAGGCCCAGAGCTATACGAGCTGTGGATCGGGTGCTTCACAGATTTCCTGGAAGCTTCTGAGGACCTCGTGGATTCCAACGAGTAGAAACACAAGCTTCGTCGAGCGAGGTTCGGCCGCCATGGCGATCAGGGGCTGTACGACATACTCCGCTGCAATGACCAAGCTCACAAACTCTACAGAACTGCAGGTAAACAAAGTCTACTCATGGTACCTTCTGGCCTCGAGAAAACAGTAGCCCGGTGAGGGTCTGGACGATTTCTTATGGGCCCTGCATGATCTGGGGTGAGAATGCAGGGCCAATATCCCTGCCCCAATATCGGCAGAGCAGTACATGGAAGAGCCGTTCCGGGATGCCTGTGTAGCTGTGATGAGGTACGAGTACACCCACCAGCGACTGAAGAAGACAGGCTGCCGTTACAAAGAGCCCACCAGCTCACTAAGACTCACAATTCAGCCCACCACCACGCTGAATTAATCGCTGCCAGAAAAGGGCCCTCCACAGACACATGCATCATAGACCACCTCCGTGCAGGGCACCGATCTCACCATTGCAACCGCCACAGCCAATCAGCCGAAGAGCTACCTCAGCGGCCAGCAGAAGCACCCCTGGCGATGCTACCTGGCGAGACAAGCCACCTGCTCGGGATGCGGGAAGAAAGGACGCTAAGAGAGAGGGTGTAAGTCTAATCCTTCCCTACCAAGCAGCTCCGTGTGCAACCCCGGGGGTCGGCCATCGAACCCAACTTCTCTTTCTCACGCAGCGGCGATGTCACTTCCAGCCTCGAGCGGCTGACCACGTGTGTGACCCCGGGGTTGCCATCTTACCCGACTCCATTCCCGCCTTCTTCATCCACCTCTCCCAGTGCGACCATGTGGGCAACATGGGGGCTACCATCTTACAGAACCAGCTCCCTCTCCGACAGTGACAGTGACCCAGTACTGGCATTCATCATTTAAGATCAAGGCAGCCCTCACCTGCTCACCCACTCGATGATGGAGATTGAGGTAAATGGGAGACGAACTAAATGCCTGTTCGACAGCAGAAACTTCATCCACCCAGACACTGCTCACAAACTCTCTCTTCCCGTCAGTCCAATGAGCAGCGCGATATCAATGGCCGCAAAGGAGCAATCTGCCGAGATCTGCGGTATTGTATAAAGTCATTAACGGTATGGGGTAAATGTTATGACAATTTCCATTTACTCTTCATGCCTCAACTCTGCGCACCAATGCTTCTAGGGCTGGACTTCCACACCCAGTTCAGGAGTGTCACCATGGCGTTCGGGGGGCCCCAGCTCACGGATCCCCCCCACACCCCCGGCAGCCAGTCCCCATCTTCAGTCTCTCCACCCTCCGCATACCCCCACCATTGCTGTTTGAGAACCTGACTAAGAGCAGACACTACAGCGCTGAGGTCAGGGTATTCATAAAGTCCGAGATGCAGCAACTCCTGGCAGAGGGTGTCATAGTGCCCAGCTTCAGCCTGTGGAGAGCCCAAGTCATGGTGGTAAGGGGCAGAAGTAAACTCTGTTTAGTGATCAACTACAACCAAATGATCAACCACTTCACGCAACTGGACACATATCCCTTTCCCCGGATTGCCGTCATGGTCAATAAGATCGCCCAGTATAGGGTGTTCTCCACTACTGACCTAAAGTCAGCATACAACCAAGTCCCCCCACGCCCAGGAGGCCACCAGTATACCACGTTCGAAGTGAACGTCAGGCTCTACCACTTCCTCCGGGTACCTTTCAGAGTCACCAATGGTGTCTCAGTCTCTCAGAGAGAGAGATCGGATGGTGGACGAACACAAACTGATGGCCATGTTCCCCTATCTAGATAATGTCACCATGTGGTCATGACCAGCAGGACCACGACACGAACCTTGCCAAATTCCTCCACACTGCCAAGTCACTCAATTTGACCTACAACAAGTATGTGTTTAGCACAACTCATCTGGCCCTCCTCAGATGCGTCATGGCACATGGTGTCATTGCCCCCGACCCCACCCACATGCATCCCCTCTTGGAACTCCATATCCTGCCCAACCTCAAGATGCTAAAAAGGTGGGGTTCTTCTCCTATTACGCTCACTGGATGCCCAACAATGCTGATAAAGTCTACCCCCGGTAAGATCCACAACCTTCCTCTTATCCTGGGGAGCCATCACCCAGATCAAGGGAGACATTGCCAAAGCCACGATGAATGCCATGGACAAATCCATCCCATTCCAGGTGGAAAGCGATGCCTCTGACCGCGCTGGCCACCACTCTCAACCAGGCAGGTCGGCCAGTCCAGAGACACGTCATTCCTCCATCAAGAAGGAGGCACCGGACATCATTGAGGTGGTACACCACTGGCGTCATTACCTGGCAAGGAAGAGATTTATCCTGCTAGCTGTCTTACACGTTCAATACCAAATTGCAAGGTAAGATCAAAAATGACAAAATCTTGAGGTGGAGAATTGTGCTCTCCACCTACAACTACAACATCCTCCAAGCTCAACGACCCCCCCCCCCCCATGCGCTATCTCGGGGCACAGGCTCCAGCGCACATCTCAGCCCCTTCCAGTCCCTTCACGGTGACCTTTGCCACCCTGGAATCACGAGATTGTTCCTCTGTGTGAAAGCCCTGAACCTTCCCTTCTCCATTGAGGAGGTCAGGTTGTTGACCAGACATTGTCAGGTCTGTGCAGAACGCAAACTACAGTTCTTTCAGCCCGACAGGTAACACCTCATAAAGGCCACACTCCCCTTTGTATGACTCAGTCTTGATTTCAGGGCCCCTGCCCTCATCCAACAGGAACGTTTATTTCCTGACTGTCATTGACGAGTACTCCAGGTTCCTTTTTGCCATCTCCTGTCCCGACATGACCTGAGCCACCATCATAAAGGCACTCCTCAGCACATTTACCCTCTTTGGGTACCCAAATTACATCCATAGTGATAGAGGGGGAGGGGTCCTCTTTGATGAGGATGAATTGTGTCAGTACCTGTTGGCCACTAGTAGGACAACCAGTTACAACCTCCGGGAAAACGGCCAGGTTGAGAGAGAAAATACCCCACTTTGGAAAGCTGTCCTCCTGGCTCTTAAATCCAAGGGGCTGGTGGTGTCCCATTGCCAGGAAGTCCTGCCGGAAGCACTCCATGCCATTCGATCTCTGTTATGCACCGCTATCAATGCAACTCCACACGAACGCACGTTTTCCTTCCCCAGGAAGTCGGCGACCAGAAGCACACTGGCTCTTACCCAGGACCCATCCTGCTGCGGAAACATGCAAGGGTCACGTCCAACCCGTTGGTCAAAGAGGTGCAGCTCCTACAGGCCAACCCTCAGTATGCCTATGTGGTGTTCCTGGACGGCCATGAGGACACGGTCCCCATCTGGGACCTGGTGCATGTCGGAGACCCCTGCCCTCTCCCCACTCCCTTCAACCCAGATCCTACTTACAGCCATACTGCCCCCGTCAGGAACTCGGTGCAGGTCAGCGACTCACCTCCACCCACCACGCCATACACCCTGGACATTGCTCCAGCTGCTCTGACCACCACGGCTACCCCCACATACAACCAAGCCCCACCTCTGACGGACTCAGCCTCAGACACATGACCGACAATGAAGCCAACCATTATACCACGGGCGGAACTGCACCAGTCTCAGAGGCAAACGAGACCACAAGACCGGCAATGGAGCCAACCATAATACCACCGGCGGAAATGCACCGGTTACAGAGGCAAAGGAGACCACCCGACCGGCAATGGAGCCAACCATTATACCACCGGTGGAACTGCACCTGTCATAGAGGCAAAGACCACCTGACCGGCAATGGGACCAACCATTATACCACCGGCGGAACTGCACTGGTCACAGAGGCAAACGAGACTACAGGACCAGCAATGGAGCCGACCATTAATCACCGGAGGAACTGTACCGGTCACAGAGGCAAAGGAGATCACCCGACCGGCAAAGGAGCCAACCATTCTACCACCGGCAGAAGCACACAGGTCACAGAGGCAAAGGAGGTCACTCGATCGGCTGAGCCTCTAGGACTTTTAAACCAGCGGGGTTCTGTTTTAGAAGAGGGGCTGAATGTAGTGATACAAGTATGTGTATATATGACTGTCAAAGGGGAGTAAAAGTCGACCTGCCTTCATTCGAGCACGGAATCGGGCCAGCTACAAGTCTAGAGTAAAATAAAGCCCATCGTTCCTAACTCTACGGCTTTGGAGTCATTGATAAAGCCTATTACAGAATTCACATTAGGGTTTTTAAAAAGGAAACTGGACAGAAAGGGAACAGTGAAGCTGCGCTCAGTGAAGGGCGGGAGGGGGTGGGGGGTTGGGGCCCGGCTTGGGGAAGGGATGGTCCGGACCCAGTGATGGACAATAAGGAGAGCGCAAATTGAGAGAGAAGATTGCAGCGTCCAACCTTGTAACGGTAACCGAGGGAACATGCAATGAGGCGTCCGAGCCCACACACGCCCCACGCGAAAGCGTCGACGACATCCCTCTTCTGAACTGGGGGATGGTCTTGGGGAACTGGGATGATGCTAGGGGAAGGTTTTGGTTGGGGAGGTGCACCCCCCCAGCCTTTGTCCCCTGTTGAGCCCTCATGTCTTGGTGCAGGGGCATCCTTTGTGATGAATCCCTACCGATCGCAGTAACGGGAACGAGCCAGGACCCTGAGGGATCCCTGGAGTTGGAGGTGTGGGAGCCATCATTGGGCCCGATGCCTATAGCAGAGGACATCTCTTCTGGGCAGCTCCCAACGGATCCATTCTCCCAGCATGGTCCAGGAGAGGGCCCTTCTGCCATTGATCCTGGGGGTGGGACAGTGTCGGAGGTGACGCCAGCAGGTGAGTTCGAGACACACACTGCTCTAATTTGACATGCTGTCTTCTGGTCGCATTCATCCTGTATATCAGATGTTGCCTTAATATCTGACTTTGTTTCCAGTTTTTATTACCCATCCTCCATTTCACCATTTTGTGACACATGCTTAGATATTTCCAAGTGGCTGCTCTTAGATTCTGTTGGTGTTTTGCAGGGTTTGTATTCCCAGCAGCCAAAACCTTTTTGCATAATAACTCCAAAACCAAAAACTGTCCTCAAAGGACAAGTGGCAGGAAATCCAAATGGTTTTCAAACTTGCAACACAAACACAGAAGGAATCCCTAAGTAAGGTTTACCACTTCCAATGGCCTTGATGCTGCTGTTGACAATTGTTTCCATGAGTTCAAAATGCTCGACAGAGCCCAATCGATCCAATCCAAATTCCAATCGAGTTAAATTATAGTGACTTCTTTCCATTATGGTCACTTGGATGATAAAAGAATCTGGTCGTCTCTGACTCATTAAAACCAATTTGTGGTAAAGGTAATTTCAGTTTTTCAAAGTTTATTAAACGATACTAAACATTGTTAACGATAAGTTATTACACATTGTTACAATTTACTAAATGGTCAATAGAAAATGTCAGAAGCAGCATTATTTAACCATCCATTCTGCAGAACAAAATAACAGCATTCAGGCGGCGACATGCTTTGGTTCTGGAGATAACGTCACCAAGGTGCTTCAAAGGTCATGAATGAGACCAAAATCTTCAGGTTGCAGTGATTTTTATTTCATGTCTATCATGGTACTGGTCGGAAAGGCTCCGTCCGTACCAGACAGCCCAGCAAGTACCAAGGGGAAGTGATCCAGGAGATCTGTTGCAGATTAGATGAAAAATCCGATGTACAAGTACAGGATGGGAATTATACAAACACAGCGAGGGCTGGAACTGCAAAGAAAATCCCCATCGGAACAGCAATCTGGACCCCAATCGTCGACACCACCCACAAACAGGAGGGACAAAACCTTATATTCCATCTTCGCAGTCTCCAACCAGGAGCAGGGACTTCCAATTTCGGTTCACCCCCTTTTCCGGGGTCTCCTCCTCCAGCTCCCCACCCCCTTCCCTGCCTTCTCCTGTCAGAGAGAAACCCTCAGCCCCCTCCTCGTTACTTCTCATTTTCTTCCTCTTCTTCTCTCCCACCTGTATCCACCTACTACCACTGACCAAATGCTGCTCCCCCTGGCCCTCCCTCTTTTACTGTCAGGCTACTTGAACAGCGAAGTCCATCAAGCAGTTAACGACAGACATCTTCTGTCTACTTTATGATCTCGACACCAAAGCGCAGCCGCAGACCCGCTGGCTGAATGAACTCCTCCCCACACAGAAAGTGAATTCTCTCCCCAGTGCAAATTCAACAGTTGGCCTGCAGAGAGGGGGTATCGATGAATCCCTTTTCGCATTTGCTGGGAGACAATGGTCTCTCTCTGATGTGAACTCTCTGGTGCCTCCGTAGGCTGCTGGAACGAGTGAACCCGATTCCACACCGGGAGCAGTTGAATGTTTTTTCCCCGGAGTGAACTTGCTGGTGTGCCTGCAGGCCAGACTGCCAAAGGAACCCCTTCCCACAGAGGGAGCAGGTGAACGGTTTCTCCCCAGTGTGAACCCTTTGGTGTGCCCGCAGGCCGGAGAACTGAGGGAACCCCTTCCCGCACAGAGAGCAGGTGAATGGCTTCTCCCCGGTGTGAGCCCGCTGGTGTGCCCGCAGGCTGTAGGGCCGAGAGAACCCCTTTCCACACATGGAACAAATGAATGGTTTCTCTCCCGTATGAACGCTGTGGTGTGCCTGCAGGTTGCAGAACTGAGAGAACCCCTTCCCGCACAGGGGGCAAGTGAATGGTTTCTCCCCAGTGTGAACCCGCTGGTGTGCATGCAGGTTTGAGAACTGAGAGAATCCCTTCCCACACAGGGAGCAGGTGAATGGTTTCTCCCCAGTGTGAACCCGCTGGTGTGTCCGCAGGTTGGCGAGCCGAGGGAACCCCTTCCCACACAGGGAGCAGGTGAATGGTTTCTCCCCAGTGTGAAGCCGCTGGTGCACCTGCAGATTAGAGGACAGACAAAATCGCTTCCCGCATAGGGAGCAGATGAACGGTTTCTCCCCAGTGTGAATTCTCTGATGTTGTAGAAGGTTGGAGGACTGAGAGAATCCCTTCCCACACAGGGAGCAGATGAAAGGTTTCTCTCCAGTGTGAACCAGCTGGTGTGCCTGCAGGTTGGCAAACCGAGGGAACCCCTTCCCGCACAGGGAGCAGGTGAATGGTTTCTCCCCAGTGTGAACCCGCTGGTGCACCTGCAGATTGGCAGACCGAAGGAACCCCTTCCCACACAGGGAGCAGGTGAATGGTTTCTCCCCGGTGTGAATTCTCTGATGATGTAGCAGGTTGGAGGATTGAGAGAATCCCTTCCTACATAGGGGGCAGGTGAAGGGTTTCTCCCCAGTGTGAACCCGCTGGTGTGCCTGCAGGCTGGCAGACCGAAGGAACCCCTTCCCGCACAGGGAACAGGTGAATGGTTTCTCCCCAGTGTGAATTCTCTGATGTTGTAGCAGGTTGGAGGAGTGAGAGAACCGTTTCCCACACAGAGAGCAGGTGAACGGTTTCTCCCCAGTGTGAATTCTCTGATGTTGTAGCAGGTTGGAGGATCGAGAAAACTCCTTCCCACATACGTAGCATTTGAAGGCTTTCTCCCCAGAGTGAATGATCTGGTGATGCAGGAGGCTGGAGGACTGGGTGAACCACTTCCCACACACGCAGCAGGTGAACGGACTCTCCCCAGAGGGAACACACCCGTGCTCCTCCAGCTCCTTGGAGGTTTGAAAGCTCTTCCCACAGTCGGAGCAGGGGAATAGGCTCCCCTTAGTGGGGACACATTGGTGTTGTAGCAGGGTATCAGAGCTGGTGAATCCTTCCCCACACTCGGAACAGGGGAACAGTCTCTCCCCAGGGTGAGGGCAGTGATGCATTTCCAGCAAGTCCAAAGGAAGTTCCTCCTCACCACATTCCTCGCTCTGAAGTGCTTTATCTGCCGTATCACTGGTCACCTGACCCTCCATGGTGGCCAATCATCTGGAGTCCAGTACAAGCACTCAACAGGTGTGGGGTGTCTGTGTGGTGACTACCATGCTCCATATGCAATGATAAAGCTGGGAGATACTATGGAGCAGAGGAATCCAGTTGGAGAGTCAAACCAGAACGTGGCATTTTCTGATGCTTTCTGCCTGCAAACTCACCACTTTTGTCACCCTGTGAAGAGAAGATGGTGGAGTGAGAGGGAGCAAGTCATTCTCTGCAACCGGTATTTCAGGACAACCCATCCTGGAGCCACGGCCAGCAACATGACTAACCGTGGATGTGTCCTGAACTGTGAAGAGGATTAGTACGGACAGGTATATACATGTGGATGAAATTTAGCATAGAGAAACAAGTGCCAAAAGGGATATGCAGCTTCCAACCAATCGGAACCACCCGACCCACCAACAGTCGCCTTACAGACGTGTATCTCAATCATTATCTCCCCAGACAATGTCCACGAGTCAATCATGTTCACTCACAACTGTGCACACCAAATATAAACGGTGGGGGCGATGGGAAAGGGGGTTCTTTCACAAAGATGCTGCTGGTGGCACATCAAAGAGCTGAGTAGGGTCACAGGCCAAATAATGGGGTGGGGACAGGCAAAGAATGGGGAGAGTACACAGACAATAGATAATAGGTGCTCGAGTAGGCCATTCAGCCCATTGAGCCAGCACCACCATTCATTTAGATCATGGCTGATCTTCCACTATCAGTACCCTGTCCCTGCCTTCTCCCCATCACCTTAATTTCCCCTGTCCACAAGAACCTTGTCTAATTCCCTCCTGAACTTATCCAGAGAACCCACCTTTACCACCCTCTGTGGCAAACATTCCACAGACCAACAACTCTCTGGGTAAAATTTTTTCTCATCTCTGTCCTAAAGGGCCTTTTCTGTATTGTTAAACTATGGCCTCTAGTCCTAGTCTCCCCCAACATCGAGAAAATGTAATCAGTTTCTTTTGTGTCCAATCCCTTAATAATTTGATATACCTCAATCATATCTCCTTTCATTCTTCTAAATTCCAACATATACAACCCCAGTTTATCCAACCTTTCTGCATATGTCAATCCCACCATCCCGGGAACTAACCTTGTGAATCTACACTGCACTTCCTCAAATTAGGAGACCAGAACTGGATAGGTGTGATTTCACCAGGGCCCCGTACAACAGCAGAAGGACATCTTTACTCCTATACTCTATTCCACTTTTTATGAAGGCCAACATGCCATTTGCTTTTTCATCTAGATCACATTGCACTTCCCCATCCCCTAACTTGACTCCATTTAAAAAATAATCCGCTTTCCTGTTCCAGCCACCAAAGTGGATAACCTCACATTTATCCACATTAAACTGCATCTTCCATGCATCTGCCCACCCACCCAACCTGTCCAAGTCCCCCTGCATTTTCTGACATCCTCCTTACACTTCACACTGACACACAGTTTTGTGTCATCTGCAAATTTGTTAATGTTAATTTATAACCCCCTTATCTAAATCATTAATATTAATATAATATATATATTTATGCCACTTTAGTTGCCCATTCAGAGCCAGCTCTTCAGTGCTTGACGTCCTGTTTTGCGGAAACTGCCAAAATGTTTGGCCTGGAAGTCAGCCTGAAGAAAACTGAGGTCCTCCATCAGCCAGCTCCCCACCATGACTACCAGCCCCCCCACATCTCCATCGGGCACACAAAACTCAAAACGGTCAACCAGTTTACCTATCTCGGCTGCACCATTTCATCGGATGCAAGGATCGACAACGAGATAGACAACAGACTCGCCAAGGCAAATAGCGCCTTTGGAAGACTACACAAAAGAGTCTGGAAAAACAACCAACTGAAAAATCATTAATATTTATGGTAAACAACTGAGGAGTGAGCACCAAGCCCTGGGGGACCCACTTGTCATATCCTGCCATCCTGTTAACCCAACTCCTTGTTTCCTGCCTGTCAACTAATTTTCTATCCATGTCAACACCCTACACCAACACCATGCTCTCTGATACTGTTCTTGACTTCCTTTGCCACCCACAGATCCCCTTTGCTCGCCTTCGAATCTTTCTTCCTCATTGGAATGAACTGGTTGTGTACCTTCTGATAAGAGCCCAGAAATCCCTGCCATTTTTGTTCCACTGTTCTCCCAGCCAGGGGAACCTTCCATTGTATTTTGGCGAGCTCCTCCCTCCTGGCTGCTCAATCCCCTTTATTCATCTGTAATACTGGTACTTCCAACTTTTTTTCCTTCTCCCTTTCGAATTGCAAATTAAAACTCCCCATATTATGGTCACTATTTCCTAATGGCTCCCCTACTTCAAAGCCCCGGATCAAATCCACATTGTTATTAAAACAGCAAACCCAGAATTGGAGTCCATCACGAGCTGCTCTAAGAATGTATCCCAAAGATGTTCTATAAACTCAGTTTACGCAGTCCTGCACCAGCTAGATTTTCCCAGTCTTCCGAAATGTTGAAATCTCCAATAACAACTGTATCATTACCATTCTGACATGCCAATCGTAACTCCTCATTTATTGCCTCCTATATCCAAGCTACTGTTTGGGGGCCTGTGTATGATTCCCATTATAGTCCTCTTGTCCTTGCAATTCCTCAACTCTATCCAAACCGTCTCTACCTGCTTTTATGTCACTCCTTTCGAGGGAGTGAAAATCATTCCTCATCATCAAAGCTACCCCACCCCCTCTACCCACCTGTCTGTCCTTTTGATAGGGAATATACCCTGGAATATTAATTTCCCAACTCTGGCCCTCCTGCAGCCATGTCTCCGTTATCCCTATAACATCACACCTTCCAATATTCAGTCGAGCCTCAAATTCATCCATTCCATTTCTTATAATCTGTGTGTTCATGTATAATCCCTTTCATCTGTTACTCCTCACACACACTCACCTTGTTACCTGATGCACTTGGCCAGACTTTCCAATTCTTTTCTGCTCCTTCTGCCTTTTGAATTTCACTACCTATCTGAACTATTCCTATCCATTGCCCGATCACTCAGGTTCCCATCCCCCCATCAAATTAGTTTAAACCATACCCAACAGCTCTATTAAACCTGCCTGGCAGGATATTGGCCCCTTTTGGGTTCAGGTGTAACCCGTCCTTCTTGTATAGGTCATGCCTCCCCCAGAAGAGATCCCAATGGTCTAAGAATCTGAACCCCTGCCTTCTGCCCCAGCCCTTCAGCCACACCATCATCCATCTGATCTATCCATTCTTGCCCCCACTTGCACTCAGTACAGGTAGCAATCTCGAGATCAGTACCCTGGGGGTCCTGCCTCTTAGCTTCCATCCTAACTCACTGTAATGCCCCTTCAGAACCTCCTCCCTTTTTTCTCTATGTCACTGGAACCCACATGTACTGTGGGTACATGTACTGTGGCTGCTCTCCCTCTCCTCTCAGAATACTTGGCCCCGATTTGAGATATCTCGCAACACACCATACGGGTCTATCCATCAAGCTCACAGAATCCCTTGTCTGTACCCCTGACAATGGAGTCCCCTATGACCACTGCCTTCCTCTTCCTTCCCTTCTTCACCACAGCACCAGGCCCAGTGCCCGTGACCTGGTCACTGTGACCATCCTCTGTCAGGTCATTCTCCCCAACAGCATCCAATACACCTGTTACTGAGAGGAAGAATCACAGGGGTGCTCTCTACTATCCTGGTGTTTTTCTTCCCTTCCCTGGCAGTTGCCCACTTATCCGACACCTCCCTTTTCTTTGGCTTGGCTTCACAGACGAAGATTTATGGAGGGATATGTCCATGTCTGCTGCAGGCTCGTTGGTGACTGACAAGTCCGATGCGGGACAGGCAGGCACGGTTGCAGCGGTTGCAAGGGAAAATTGGTTGGTTGGGGTTGGGTTTTTCCTCCTTTGTCTTTTGTCAGTGAGGTGGGCTCTGCGGTCTTCTTCAAAGGAGGTTGCTGCCCGCCGAACTGTGAGGTGCCAAGGTGCAGGGTTGAAGGCGATATCAGCCCACTGGCGGTGGTCAATGTGGCAGGCACCAAGAGATTTCTTTAAGCATTCCTTGTACCTCTTCTTTGGTGCACCTCTGTCTCGCTGGCCAGTGGAGAGCTCGCCATATAACACGATCTTGGGAAGGCGATGGTCCTCCATTCTGAAGACGTGACCCACCCAGCGCAGTTGGGTCTTCAGCAGCATGGATTCGATGCTTGCGGACTCTGCCAGCTCTAGTACTTCGATGTTGGTGATGAAGTCATTCCAATAAATGTTGAAGATGGAGCGGAGACAGCGCTGATGGAAGCATTCTAGGAGCCGTAGGTGATGCCAGTAGAGGACCCATGATTTGGAGCCGAACAGGAGCGTGGGTATGACAACGGCTCTGTACACGCTGATCTTTGTGTGTTTCTTCAGGTGGTTGTTTTTCCAGACTCTTTTGTGTAGTCTTCCAAAGGCACTATTTGCCTTGGCGAGTCTGTTGTCTATCTCTTTGTCGATCCTTGCATCTGATGAAATGGTGCAGCCGAGGTAGGTAAACTGGTTGACCGTTTTGAGTTCTGTGTGCTCGATGGAGATGTGGGGGGGGGCTGGTAGTCATGGTGGGGAGCTGGCTGATGGAGGACCTCAGTTTTCTTCAGGCTGACTTCCAGGCCAAACATTTTGGCAGTTTCCGCAAAACAGGACATCATGCGCTGTAGAGCTGGCTTCTGAATTGGCAACTAAAGCAGCATCGTCTGCAAAGAGTAGTTCACGGACAAGTTGCTTTTGTGTCTTGGTGTGAGCTTGCAGGCGCCTCAGATTGAAGAGACTGCCATCCGTGCGGTACCGGATGTAAACAGCGTCTTCATTGTTGAGGTCTTTCATGGCTTGTTTCAGCATCATGCTGAAGAAGATAGTAAAGAGGGTTGGTGCGAGGACGCAGCCTTGCTTCACGCCGTTGTCAATGGAGAAGGGTTCGGAGTGCTCATTGCTGTATCTGACCCGACCTTGTTGGTTTTCGTGCAGTTGGATAACCATGTTGAGGAACTTGGGGGGGGGGGGGTGCATCCGAGGCACTCTAGTATTTGCCAAAGCCCTTTCCTGCTCACGGTGTCGAAGGCTTTGGTGAGGTCAACAAAAGGTGATGTAGAGTCCTTTTTTTGTTCTCTGCACTTTTCTTGGAGCTGTCTGAGGGCAAAGACCATGTCAGTTCCTTTTTTTGCGCGAAAGCCACACTGTGATTCTGGGAGGACATTTTTGGCGACACTAGGTATTAGTCTATTAAGGAGAATCCTAGCGAAGATTTTGCCTGCAATGGAGAGCAGCGTGATTCCCCTGTAGTTTGAGCAGTCTGATTTCTCACCTTAGTTTTTGTACAGGGTAATGATGATGGCATCACGAAGGTCCTGAGGCAGCTTTCCTTGGTCCCAGCAGAGCATGAAAAACTCATGCAGTTTGGTATGCAGAGCTTTGCCGTCAGCCTTCCAGATCCGTAAGGACCTCATCCAGCTCTAGACTCAAGGGTTGTTGAGGGAGCTGGAGCAGGGCGGATTCTTGGACTGAGCGGTTGGCACTGAAAAGGGATTGGAAGTGTTCTGACCATCGATTGAGGATGGAGATCTTGTCGCTGAGGAGGACTTCACCATCTGAGCTGCACAGAGGGCTTTGGACTTGGGATGAGGGGCCGTACACAGCCTTTAGTGTCTCATAAAAACCCCTGAAGTCGCCAATGTTGGAGCTAAGCTGGGTTCGTTTTGGATCTCCCGGAGTTTGCTCTGAAGGTGGCTGCATGCGAGACGGAAGGCTCGTTTTTTCTCTGGCCAGGAAGGCTTTGCAAGGTGAGCCTGGTGGGCAGATCGCTTCTTTGCCAGCAGCTCCTGGATTTCCTGGTTGTTTTCGTCAAACCAGTCCTTGTTTCTCCTGCAGGAGAAGCCCAGTACCTCTTCAGTGGATTGCAGTATGGCCGTTTTCAGCTAATCCCAGAGGGTTTCAGGAGACGTGTCCATGAGGCAGTTTGCATCCTCGAGCTTTGCTTGGAGGTTTGCCTGGAAGTTTCCTCTCACTACGTCTGACTGTTAGTTTCCAACATTGAACCTCTTTCTGGGGGCTCCACTGTTCTTGAACTTTGGCTTGAAGTGAAGGTTGAGCTTGCAGCGAACAAGCCGGTGGTCAGTATGGCATTCCGCGCTGGGCATGACCCTGGTGTAGAGCACATCTCGTTTGTCTCTTCCTTGCACCAGAACATAGTCCAGGAGGTGCCAGTGTTTCGATCGGGGATGCATCCAGGTAGTCTTCAGGCTGTCTCTCTGCTGGAAAAGGGTGTTAGTAATGACAAGCCGCTGTTCTGCGCAGAGTTCCAACAGGAGGCGCCCGTTGTCATTGCACTTGCCGACACCATGCTTGCTAAGGCTTCCTGGCCAGGTTTCTGAGTCTTTGCCAACGCGAGTGTTGAAGTTGCCAAGGATGACAACCTTGTCGGCTGTAGGCGTGCGTTAGATGAGGTTGCGCAGATCAGTGTAGAACTTGTCCTTTTCTGCTGGTTCCGCCTGAAGGGTTGGAGCATAGACACTGATGAGAGTGATGCATGCGTCGCTTGTTTTCAAGGGGGAGTCGCATGGACATGATCTGGTCAGAGTGGCCTGTTGGGAGGTTTTCGTGTTTGGAGGCAATGAAGTTTTTGACCATGAAGCCAACACCAGATAGGCGTTGTTCAGCCTGAGGCTTGCCAGACCAGTAGAGTGTGTAGCCCACGCCGTGTTCTTGGAGGCTGCCTACATCTGGGAGGCGGACTTCGCTGAGAGCGGCTATGTCGATGTCGAGTCTGAGGAGTTCATGTGCGATGAGGGCAGACCGATGTTCAGGTCGGTGGCTGTCAGCCTTATCTAGCATGGTTCTGATGTTCCAGCATGCTAGCTAGTTTGTGTGCATCTTTTGAGGGGGAGGACGTGGACCTGACCTCGGGCCTGCGCAAAGGAGCTTTTAGGTGGAGTGCAGTGTGCACAGTACTGGCCTGACCCTTTACACCCATGGTTTGTGTGCCATGGCCAAGCAAGCTGGGACGTAGCAGCGAGGTCCTTGGGTTGTAGGTTTTATAATCGGAGTTGCTTAACTGGGCTGAAGAGGCCTGGCTCCCCCTTTAGGTCGAACCATTTCTGGAGATCTATGACCGCCGTCCACAGTTATGGAGTGGTGCGCCCTGGAATCGGCCTGTGTGCGTTTACTCCTGCCGGGGCCGAGTAAAGGGATGCAGCATTGGTTGAGGATCAGAAAGAAAATTTCGAGTAGAATTTTTTTTTTAAGACTGGAGAGAACTCTGCAATGGAGTTCACAGTTGTTAGTGTTTAGACTATTGGTTTTTGAGGTGTGTATTAAAGTCTGAAATACACTAAACCGTTCTCATTGACCGAGCCCGGGGTTCGGTTGCCAACGGTCGGGCTGTGCGGGCTGCCGGGGTTTGCCTGGCGACGGCGGCCTGTGTTCGGTGCTCAGGCAGGGTGCGGGCGGGCCCGAGGTCAGCGGTGCGGGCGGGCCCGAGGTCAGCGGTGCGGGCGGGCCCGAGGTCAGCGGTGCGGGCGGGCCCGAGGTCAGCGGTGCGGGCGGGCCCGAGGTCAGCGGTGCGGGCGGGCCCGAGGTCAGCGGTGCGGGCGGGCCCGAGGTCAGCGGTGCGGGCGGGCCCGAGGTCAGCGGTGCGGGCGGGCCCGAGGTCAGCGGTGCGGGCGGGCCCGAGGTCAGCGGTGCGGGCGGGCCCGAGGTCAGCGGTGCGGGCGGGCCCGAGGTCAGCGGTGCGGGCGGGCCCGAGGTCAGCGGTGCGGGCGGGCCCGAGGTCAGCGGTGCGGGCGGGCCCGAGGTCAGCGGTGCGGGCGGGCCCGAGGTCAGCGGTGCGGGCGGGCCCGAGGTCAGCGGTGCGGGCGGGCCCGAGGTCAGCGGTGCGGGCGGGCCCGAGGTCAGCGGTGCGGGCGGGCCCGAGGTCAGCGGTGCGGGCGGGCCCGAGGTCAGCGGTGCGGGCGGGCCCGAGGTCAGCGGTGCGGGCGGGCCCGAGGTCAGCGGTGCGGGCGGGCCCGAGGTCAGCGGTGCGGGCGGGCCCGAGGTCAGCGGTGCGGGCGGGCCCGAGGTCAGCGGTGCGGGCGGGCCCGAGGTCAGCGGTGCGGGCAGGTCGCCGCCGGACGTCCGAGGTCCTGCTGCCGCCCAGGGGGCCTGAGGACCCGCTGCCGCCCGGGGGGCCCGAGGACCTGTTGCTCTAGTCTAGGGGTAACCTCTAGTCAAAGGAGAGGAGACACCTCTAGTCTAGGGGTAACTACCTCCCCGTATGTCCTATCAACCACCTCCATTCTCTCTCGAACAAACTGCAGGTCATCAAGCTGAAGTGCTGAAGGCCTGTTGAACTGGCCTTGGACCGTACTGGTGGAAGCTGTTCCCCTGCACTGCCTTACTACCTGCTGCCAGTCAGCTCCCTTCCAGCATCGGGTCTCGGGACATGCACCCTGGTCTCCTTCAGGAGCTCTCGGGTGTCCGCAGGCTCTCAGCACTGTCCAAGGCACTCAACATCTTCTCACGACAGGAAGGCACAACAGCAAGTGCACTTTCTGAGAAGACGGTAGTGGACAAGGTTACCAGCCATTTTATGTCATTTTTTACAGGAGCTCTATAGAAGTGTCTCGGCTGGCTGCCTCAGTGTGGCATGGTTGCTGCAGAGAAATGGATCGGAGGTCAACCTGCAGGACCATAAGAGTGACAGAGAGGACCAATGGAGTCTCGTTCACCCCCCACCTCCCCTTTGTCATGATCTTCCAGGATCATTGTCTGAAGGAAAATATTACATGTCCAGAGGACCCCAAAACCCAGCAGCAAAGATGTGCACCAATACAAAGGGTTACTTAAACAAAAGTTGCTTTTAATTATCTTTAAACATGAAAACAGAATCACACTTTTACTTATCTCTATTGGTTTAATTAACCCCCCTCTAATTCTTAGCACATGTGTGAATCAAAGAAAAGTTCTGATTCACACTCCAATCTCATTGTTTGCAGCAATTCTTGTACTGTGCACAGAAGTTAGCTTGAATAAAGTTCACCAGGCTTTGATTTTTAACGGGTAAATGGTTACCACTCAGGAGGGTTTTTGTTGGTTTTCAGAGTTTTCTCGTTCCAGGACAGCCACTCCAGTGTCTTGCTGACCAAACTTGCCCCCTTCAGGGTTCTCCAGTTGATAACCTTTTCTTTCAGGTCACCACAGAATTCCTTCCTGTTTCATCTATTCCAAGGGAAACACTGGACAGCCAGCCCTCTCCTTTGACCAGGCCGTCTTCCAATGCTTGTCAGCTTGTTCCTCTGGAACCGAAGTCTTTGTCTCTCTCTCTCTCTCACTCCCTCGCACTCTGAGAGCAACGCTGTTCTGCCTCTGCCTGCAAAGATCATATCCTCTTCCAGGCAGCAAACTGTTTTCCTGACAAAGCTGCTGCTATATGTTTCTATTTTGTTGCCTCTTGCAAATAGCAGTCCATCATGAATCTGTGAGCACTCGGCAAAACTCCTGCAAAAATTCTGTGTTTTAAATCGTTTGTGTGCGATCTGCTCTAACAAACTCCCCAAATTTATCTCCCAAACCCCTCCATATCCTCTGTCACAGAATGCACAACATTATTGAGGACCCTTCCACCTGCACACAGCGTCTTTCAGCTGCTCCCGACGGGGAAGAGAAACGGCTCCTCCCCCCTCCCCCTCCTCCTCCTCCCCGCCCCTACAGGCCCGAATGTTGGGGGACGAGGCCCCGCCCGCACCTTGGTGCCGCTCGACCCCCTCCCCAAGGACGCACTCACCTCCCGACAGCACCGGTTCCAACAAGGATCGGGCCTCCGTCACGAGTACCGACCATTCAGGGCAAGTCTCACCTCCTCCTCCGTGGACCGACCCACTGCTGAGAAAACGACGCCCGCTGGCCCTGTGACGTCAGCGCGCACACGCCCGAGCCGGGGCAAGTCGTCACGTGACGAGTGGGAACAGAGCGGGAGGGAGCTGTCAATCAGAGGAGCGGCCAGATATGCCATGGCAGTCTGTCCTACCCCATTGGTAGTGAGGAGGGTCCCCACTGGAAGGTTTTATATACAGGAGTCTTCCCGCTTTACATTGAAGACTTGGGGTGGTGGGCTGTAGTTTGTCATCGGTTTTCGAGTCGATTTATGGAATCACCAGATGCCGGTCCTTCATGTAACTTGGATGAGACAGTATTTCACATATACATATATGGAATGTGCAGGGTTGCAGCCCCTATTCATATACTGAAAGGGGTTGCTCCTAAAGTTTTGGCTGCATTTCATCCCCACACACCTGATATTTGGGCACCCAGTGCAGAGGGGGGATGGTCAGCTGAGGGATATCCTCTTTGGTCTGATGTTGGGCCTGGCCAAGATGGCCATTCATAGGTCCAGACAATGGGCAGTCGAGGGTTCAGCTCAAACTGACTGCTTACCCCATTTCCGAGGGTACCTTCATCCCCCAGTGTCCTTGGAGAAGGAGCACTCAGTGCTTACGTGCACTTTGGAGGGTTTCTGGCAATGCTGAAATGCCAAGGGCTGGATAGTATTGTGGACAAGAATGATACTATTTTAATTTAACATGATGCAATGTACATAGATGGACTGAAAATATAGTCATAACTGTCCTATTTGTCTTTGATGAAAAATAGCTTGTATTACAAATAAATATAAAGTTTATTAAAAAGGGGTCAGACACAGAGTGAAACTCCCTCTGCACCATCCCATCACACACTCCCAGTGTCAGTCACAGAAAGAAACTTCCTCTGCACCGCCCCATTACACATGGCCAGGGTCAGACACAGAGTGAAACTCCCTCTGCACCTTCCAATCACACACAACCGGGGTCAGACACAGAGCGAAGCCCGGTTGCATTGAATTTGGAAGATGGAGAATCGATCATTCCTGTGGTAAAAGGCTCTGAAACTGAAGGAGGATTAATGTTGGTGTTGTGGGAGGACTCTGAAGGACTTTTCATTAAGAAGAGTTTGCTGCTTTGGGATTTTAACCCTATTGTTTCAACGACGAGGATCAAGTAATTGGCTGGCAGTCTGCCAGGGTGGACCTCCTCCACTGCAAAACTTTAGCTTTTTGCCTAATTTGCTCATTAACATCTCAAAGTCGGCAACTCCCCTGCCCTGTTCCTTTGTTTGTTAACCTTCTTCTTTGGCTAGGCTTCGCGGACAAAGATTTATGGAGGGGTAAATGTCCACGTCAGCTGCAGGCTCGTTTGTGGCTGACAAGTCCGATGTGGGACAGGCAGACATGGTTGCAGCGGTTGCAAGGGAAAATTGGTTGGTTGGGGTTGGGTGTTGGGTTTTTCCTCCTTTGTCTTTTGTCAGTGAGGTGGGCTCTGCGGTCTTTTTCAAAGGAGGTTGCTGCCCGCCGAACTGTGAGGCGTCAAGATGCACGGTTTGAGGCGATATCAGCCCACTGGCGGTGGTCAATGTGGCAGGCACTAAGAGATTTCTTTAGGCAGTCCTTGTACCTCTTCTTTGGTGCACCTCTGTCACGGTGGCCAGTGGAGAGCTCGCCATATAACACGATCTTGGGAAGGCGATGGTCCTCCATTCTGGAGATGTGACCTACCCAGCGCAGTTGGATCTTCAGCAGCGTGGATTCGATGCTGTCGGCCTCTGCCATCTCGAGTACTTCGATGTTGGAGATGAAGTCGCTCCAATGAATGTTGAGGATGGAGTGTAGACAACGCTGGTGGAAGCGTTCTACCGGTGATGCCGGTAGAGGACCCATGATTCGGAGACAAACAGGAGTGTGGGTATGACAACGGGTCTGTATACACTAATCTTTGTGAGGTTTTTCAGTTGGTTGTTTTTCCAAACTCTTTTGTGTAGTTTTCCAAAGGCGCTATTTGCCTTGGCGAGTTTGTTGTCCATCTCGTTGTCGATCCTTGCATCCGATGAAATGGTGCAGCTGAGATAGGTAAACTGGTTGACCATTTTGAGTTTTGTGTGCCCGATGGAGATGTGGGGCGGCTGGTAGTCATGGTGGAGACCTGGCTGATGGAGGACCTGTTTTCTTCAGGCTGACTTCCAGGCCAAACATTTTGGCAGTTTCCGCAAAACAGGACGTCAAGCACTGAGGATTCTCCTAAATAGAATAATACCTAGTGTCGCCGAAAATGTTCTCCCAGAATCACAGTGCGGCTTTCGCGCAAACAGAGGAACTACTGACATGGTCTTTGCCCTCAGACAGCTCCAAGAAAAGTGCAGAGAACAAAACAAAGGACTCTACATCACCTTTGTTGACCTCACCAAAGCCTTGGACACCGTGAGCAGGAAAGGGCTTTAGCAAATACTAGAGCGCCTCGGATGCCCCCCAAAGTTCCTCAACATGGTTATCCAACTGCACAAAAACCAACAAGGTCAGGTCAGATACAGCAATGAGCTCTCTGAACCCTTCTCCATTAACAATGGCGTGAAGCAAGGCTGCATTCTTGCACCAACCCTCTTTTCAATCTTCTTCAGCATGATGCTGAAACAAGCCATGAAAGACCTCAACAATGAAGACACTGTTTACATCCGGTACAGCACGGATGGCAGTCTCTTCAATCTGAGGTGCCTGCAAGCTCACACCAAGACACAAGAGCAACTTGTCCATGAACTACTCTTTGCAGACGATGCCACTTTAGTTGCCCATTCAGAGCCAGCTCTTCAGCGCTTGTTAACCTTAGCGGTTGGTTAACGACGGTATTTTGAAAGCCTCGGTCGAACCCTCTGGATTTCAGGTGTTAGAAGATTGACAGAAAACCAGCTCACACTGCAGTCGATGGACATCCCTCCCACACTCTTCAATCAATGAGAGGAAGCCTACCTTGAGGGTGTAATGGTAACCGAGTGGAATGGGCAGAATGAGATGTATGCAGACATTATCTTCAACACAGAGGCCTCTGAGCCTACACATGCCCCCACGCTGAAACAATGGCGACGTCCCTCTTCTGAACTGGGGGATGGTCTTGGGGAACTGGGATGATGCTAGGGGAATGTTTTGGTTGGGGAGTTGCACCCCCTCGCCTTTGTCCCCTGTTGATCCCTCGTGTCTTGGTGCAGAACCACCCTTTCTGATGAAGATGGACCTGCATTTGTCAGGGAGACGGGGGAATATTCTGGCCTGAGACCAGACCCTGGGGATTCCCATTTGTCCCTCCCGACCCAGACCGATCGCAGTAACATGGGAATGAGCCAGGACCCTAAGGGATCCATGGAGTTAGAGGTGTTGGAACCGTCATTGGGCCAGATGATTACAGCAGAGGACATCTGGGCAGCTCCCAATGGATCCATTCTCCCAGCATGGGCCAGAAGGCCCCTTTGCCACTGATCCTGGGGATGGGACAGTGATGGAGATGATGCCAGCAGGAGAGTTTGAGATGCCCACTGCTCCGAGTCCAGCAAGTGAGCTGGTCACCAGTAGCAGATGTCCTGAGGAAGGGGATTCGGCATTCAGTGCTGGAGATGAGCTGCCCTCCATCGACATTGAGTTAATGGACACTTTTGTCCCCCCTGATGTGACTGCATGTTACAAAAGAGGAGATCCAAAGTTTCCTTATCGACATGTTTGGCGCCAGCAACATGGCAAAGTTGATTGCAGCCTGCTGGCCGGGGTTATGGTATCGCTGCGGGATCTCCTGAAACAGAAGGGGAAGGGGTCTGTTCATGGGAATGAGCGGTGCAGGATGAAGAATTTCCTAGATTCACTGATTTGGGACCATAAGTTGTATAGTAGCCCTGTCATCTCCTAAGGGGGCAGAGTGGGCCCAAGTACCAAGTAATGTCCTTTTGCTATGTGTGTAACAGTAGTAAATCTGAATGTTAACGGCAGCAGAGGAGTTCATTGCAAGTTCCAGAACAACTCTGTTCTTAGAGAGAGGAAGTATGCGGTGAGCTTCCTTCAGGAAACTCACACTATTCCAGCAGATGAACTCACCTGGAACCTGGAATGGCGAAGAGGTGTTTACGAGTCACCTCATTGCCAATTCCACACCTGATGAAACAGGCGTTCCTTCTGCATGCAAGGCCTGGGGGTGTACAAAGTGGAATGGCACGGCGAGGTAGAAGCAGGTGTTCCGGCACCAGGTTCTGCAGCTGGAAGTTAGGGGGCCAATAAAATGGCTGCCTATCCATTAGTGGTAATTCTGCCTGGCACGCAGGAAAAAGAAATCTCAGGGTTACATGTGATAATAAATCTGATTGGACTTCATTCGTATGTCAGATGTTGCCTTAAACTGGACTTTGTTTCCAATTTTTATTGCCCATCCTCCACATCACCATTTTGTGACACATGCTCAGATATTTCCAAGTGGCTGCTCTTAGATTCTGTTGGTTTTTTTTGCAGGGTTTGTATTCCCAGCAGCCAAGACCTTTTCTGCTTCTCTTTATCTCTTTCAGTCTTGTGAAGAGAACAGCTTTGGCTCCACTTATATCTAAGTGCCACCGATGCAATTCTTCTCTACATTCCGTGACTTCCATCACCTCGATATATTGCTCCTCAGGGACAACAGCTTCAGTAGCATCTGGTTTTTTATCCTTATCCAACCAGCCGACCGCCATTCTTAGTTAGCATAATAACTCCAAAACCAAAAACTGTCCTCAAAGGACAAGTGGCAGGAAATCCAACTAGTTTTCAAACTTGCAACACAAACACAGAAGGAATCCCTAAGTAAGGTTTGCCACTTCCAATGGCCTTGATGCTGCTGTTGACAATTGTGTTTTCATGAGTTCAAAATGCTCAACAAAACCCAATCGATCCAATCTAAATTCCATACGAGTTAAATTATAGCGACTTCTTTCCATTATGGTCACTTGGATGATAAAAGAATCTGGTCGTCTCTGACTCATTAAAACCAATTTGTGGTAAAGGTAAGTTGAGTTTTCCAAAATTTATTAAACGATAGTAAACATTGTTAATGATATTATAAGTTGTTAAACATTGTTACATTTTGCTAAATGGTCAACAGAAAATGTCAGAAGCAGCTTTTTTTTAAACCATCCATTCTGCAGAACAAAATAACAGCATTACAGTGGCACACACAGGTCGAGGTGTTTTAAAGGAGTTTCAGGCAGTGACATGGTTGGTTCTGGAGATAACATCACCTAAAAGGTGCTTCAAAAGTCATGAATGAGGGCAAAATCTTCCAGTCAAAGGCATTTTTATTTCATGTCTATCATGGTACTGGTCAGAAAGGCTCCATCCGTACCAGTCAGCCCAGCAAGTACCAAGGGGAAGTGATCCAGGAGATCTGATGCAGGTTAGATGAAAAATCCGATGTACAGGTACTGGATGGGGATTATACAAATACACGGAGGGCTGGAAATGCAAAGAAAATCCCCATCGGAACAGCAATCTGGACCCCAATCGTTGATGCCACCCGCAAACTGGAGGGACAACGCGTTGTATTCAGTCTCCAACCAGACGGCAGGGACAGGGACTTCTAATTTCCGTTCATCCCCTTTTCCTGGGTTTCCTCCCCTTCCCTGCCTTCTCCTGTCAGAGAGAAACCCTCTGCCCTCTCCCCACTTCTCACCTTCTCCCTGCCGCCCACACCTGTATCCACTTCCGACCACTGACCCTGTGCTGCTCCCCTGCCCCTTCCTCCTTTTCCTTCAGGCCTGTTTCTCCACCTTCCTGACGAAGGGCCCACGACCCAACGCCAACTGCCTTTCACTTCCGGTGGCTACTGAGTGAATATCACTTCTCGTTTCTGTTATCCGTCTGTCTCCTCTCCTCCAGCTCCCCACCCCTTCACCTCCTTCTCCCATCAGATATCCTTCACCCTCTCCCCTGCTCCTCCCCTCCCATTGCTGCCCACATTTAAACCCTTTCCTTTCACCTTTTTATTCAGGATCTGTCTCAGTTTTGTAACTCCTGGAGAAGGGCTCAGCCCCAAAATGTCACCTGCCATTGCCTTTTTATGGATGCTGCATATCCTTCCCTAATTATCTCAAAATCCACAGATTGCAGCGCAGAATTTCAAACAAACAATTGGAAACACCAAAGACTACTTGCACAGCGAAGACCCGTCCAGCAGTTAACGACACTGATGTCTTCTGTCTACCTTATGATCTTAACATCAAAGCCCAGCCACAGACCCGCAGGGTGAATGAACTCCTCCCCACACAGTGCAAATTCAACAATGAGCCTGCAGAGAGGGGGAATCGATGAATCCCTTTTCGCACTTGCTGGGAGACAATGGTCTCTCTCTGATGTGAACTCTCTGGTGCCTCCGCAGGCTGCTAGAACGAGTGAACCTGATTCCACACCAGGAGCAGCTGAATGTTTTCTCCCCAGTGTGAACTTGCTGGTGTGCCTGCAGGCCAGACTGCCAAGGGAACCCCTTCCCACAGAGGGAGCAGGTGTATGGTTTCTCCCCAGTGTGAACCCGCTGGTGTGCCTGCAAGCTGGAGAACAGAGGGAACCCCTTCCCGCACAGAGAGCAGGTGAATGGCTTCTCCCCATTGTGAGCCCGCTGGTGTGCCCGCAGGCTGTAGGGCCGAGAGAACGCCTTTCCACACATGGAACAAATGAAAGGTTTCTCCCTGGTGTGAACACTGTGGTGTGCCTGCAGGTTGGAGGACTGAGAGAACCCCTTCCCGCACAGGGGGCAGGTGAAGGGTTTCTCCCCAGTGTGAACCCGCTGGTGTGTCCTCAGGTGGGAGGACTGAGAGAACCCCTTCCCACACAGGGAGCAGGTGAATGGTTTCTCCTCAGTGTGAAGCCGCAGGTGCACCTGCAGATTGGAGGATAGACAGAATCGCTTCCCACACAGGGGGCAGGTGAATGGTTTCTCCCCAGTGTGAACTCTCTCGTGTTGAAGCAGGTTGGAGGAGTTAGAGAATCCCTTCCCACACTGTGGGCAGATGAATGGTCTCTCTCCGGTGTGAATTCTCTGGTGTTTTAGCAGGTCGGATGATCGAGAGAACTCATTCCCACAGAGGGAGAAGTCGAATGGTTTCTCTCCAGTGTGAACCTGCTGGTATGCTTCCAATTTGGAGGGCTTAGAGAACTCCTTCCCACACAAGCAGCATTTAAAGACGCTCTCCCCAGAGTGTATGTTCTGGTGATGCAGGAGGCTGGATGACTGGGTGAACCCCTTCCCACACACGCAGCAGGTGAACAGACTCTCCCCAGAGGGAACACATCCGTGCTCCTCCTGCTCCTTGAAGGATTGAAAGATCTTCCCACAGTCAGAGCAGGGGAATAAGCTCCCCGTAGTGGGGACACACTGATGTTGCAGCAGGACGTCAGAGCTGATTAATCCCTCCCCACACTCGGAACAGGGGAACGGTCTCTGCCCAGGGTGAGCGCAGCAATGTGTTTTCAGCAAGTCCAAAGGAAATTCCTCTTCACCACACGCCTCACTCTGGAGTATTTTATCTGCTGTATCACTGGTCACCTGACCTTCCACGTCAGCCATTTGTCTGAAGTCCAGTTCACACACTCAACAGTGTTGGGTTTCTCTGAACGGTGATTACCGTACTCCTAAACCACTGAGAAATCTGGCTGATATTACGTCCCGAGGAATCCAGTCGAGGTGTCAGAAAATAACGTGCTGTTGTGTGAAGCTTCTTGTCTGGAAACGCACCGCTTTTCTCACCCTGTGAAGAGAAGATGGTGGAGTGAGAGGGAGCAAGGTATTCTCTGCAGCCAGTGTTCCAGGACGACACTCCCTGGAGCCACGGCTAGCAACACGACAAGACGTGGACGTGTCCTGTGAGGAGGATCACCATGGACAGGTCGATATGTTAGTGAAATTTAGCACAGAGAAACAAGCATGATATATTCCCTGAAACAAAAGAAGAGGGAATAGACACGAGAGAGCGAGGAACAGATTACAAACCCAGAACTTACTGTCATATGGGGTTTTAGTAAACATGCAAGAATGACAGAGATAGCAGGAATTATTTCACATTTTTAAGCAGAAAGATCAAGGTAGATTTTGTTTCTGAGGTCGATGACCGCATTATTACCCAAAATCCTTAATGGTCCAGAAACTATTCTGTCCAAAGGGCCTCAATAGCGCACAGTAAAACTGTATTCCTACGTCAACTTTCCACTGTGATGCCTAAAGGAATATGCAGCTTCCAACCAATCGGAACCACCCGACCCACCAACAGTCACCTTACAGACCTGTATTTCAATCGTTATCTCCCCACGAGACAACGTTCACGTGTCAATCACATTCAGTCACAACTGTGCACCCCAAATATCAATGGTGGGGGGGATGGGAAAGGGGGTTCCTTCACAAAGATGCTGCTGGTGACACATCTTAGAGCTGAGTAGGGTCACAGGCCAGATAATGCGGTGGCCACAGGCAAAGAATGGGGAGAGTACACAGACAATAGGTGCTGGAGTAGGCCATCAAGTCAGCACCGCCATTCATTTAGATCATGGCTGATCTTCCAGGTACCCTTTCCCTGCATTCTCCCCATAACCCTAATTTCCTCTGTCCATAAGAACCTTGTCTAACTCCCTGCTGAACTTATCCATAGATCCCGCCTCTACCATCCTCTGTGGCAAAGCATCCACAAACCAACAACTCTCTGAGTAAAAATTTTTCTCATCTCTGTCCTGAAGGGCGTTTTCTGTATTGTTAAAACAATGGCCTCTTGTCCTTGTCTCCCCTAACATCGGGAACATGTAATCAGTTTCTTTCGTGTCCAATTCTTAATAATCTGATATACCTCAATCATATCTCCTTTCATTCTTCTAAATTCCAACTTATACAACCCCAGTTTATCCAACCTTTCTGCATATGTCAATCCTGCCATCGCGGGAACTAACCTTGTGTAGCTACACTGCACTCCCTCAATAGCAAGAATATCCTTCCTCAAATTCGGTGACCATAACTGGACAGGTGTTGTCTCACCAGGCCCTGTACAACAGCAGAAGGACATCTTTATTCTATACTCTATTCCCCTTTTTATGAAGGCCAACATGCCATTTGCTTCTTCATCTAGATCACATTGCACTTCCCCACCCCCTAACTTGGCTCCATTTAAAAAATAATCTGCCTTCCTGTTCCAGCCCCAAAGTCCATAACCTCACATTTATCCACATTAAACTGCATCTTCCATGCATCTGCCCACCCACCCAACCTGTCCAAGTCCCCCTGCATTTTCCTGACATTCTCCCAATTAATTTCCCAACCCTGGCCCTCTTGCAGCCATGTCTCCATTATCCCTATAACATCACACCTTCCAATATCCAGTTGAGCCTCAAGTTCATCCATTCCATTTCTTATAATCCGTGTGTTCATGTATAATCCCTTTCATCTGTTATTCCTCACACCCACTCACCTTGTTTCCTGACACACTTGGCCAGACTCTCCAATTCCTTTCTACTCCTTTTGCCTTTTGAATTTCACTACCTATCTGAACTATTCCTATCCATTGCCAGATCACTCAGGTTCCCATCCCCCCATCAAATTAGTTTAAACCATATCCAACAGCTCTATTAAACCTGCCTGGCAGGATATTGGCCCCTTTTGGGTTCAGGTGTAACCTGTCCTTCTTGTGGAGGTCATGCCTCCCCCAGAGGAGTTCCCAATGGTCTAAGAATCTGAACCCCTGCCTTTTTCCCCAGCCCCTCAGCCACACATTCATCCGTCTGATCCGTCCATTCTTGACCCACGCACTCGGTACAGGTAGCACTCTCGAGATCACAACTCTGGGGGTTCTGCCTCTTAGCTTCCATCCTAACTCACTGTAATGCCCCTTCACGACTTCCTCCCTTTTTTATCTATGTCATTGGAACCCACATGTACCAAGACATCAGGCTGCTCTCCCTCTCCTCTCAGAATACTTGGCCCCGATTTGAGATATCTCACCGCGGGAGGGAACATGCCATACGGGTCTATCCATCAAGCTCACAGAATCCCTTGTCCGTACCCCTGATAATGAAGTCCCCTATGACCACTGCCTTCCTCTTCCTTCCCTTCTGCACCACTGCACCATGCCTAGTGCCAGTGATCTGGTTACTGTGGCCATCCTCTGTCAGGTCATCCAATAAACCTTTTGCTAAGAGGAAGAGCCACAGGGGTGCTCTCTACTATCCTGGTGTTTTTCTTCCCTTCCCTGGCAGTTGCCCACTTACCCGACTCCTCTCTTTCTGTTTGGCTTGGCTTCGCAGACGAAGATTTATGGAGGGGTATGTCCACGTCTGCTGCAGGCTCGTTGGTGACTGACAAGTCTGATGTGGGACAGGCAAACACGGTTGCAGCGGTTGCAAGGGAAAATTGGTTGGTTGGGGTTGGGTGTTGGATTTTTCCACCTTTGTCTTTTGTCAGTGAGGTGGGCTCTGCGGTCTTCTTCAAAGGAGGTTGCTGCCCGCCGAACTGTGAGGCGCCAAGATGCACAGGCGATATCAGCCCACTGGCATTGGTCAATGTAGCAGGCACTAAGAGATTTCTTTAAGCAGTCCTTGTACCTCTTATTTGGTGCACCTCTATCTCGGTGGTCAGTGGAGAGCTCGCCATATAACACGATCTTGGGAAGGCAATGGTCCTCCATTCTGGAGACGTGACCCATCCAGCGCAGTTGGGTCTTCAGCAGCATGGATTCGATGCTTGCGGACTCTGCCAGCTCGAGTACTTCGATGTTGGTGATGAAGTAATTCCAATTAATGTTGAGGATGGAGCGGAGACAGCGCTGATGGAAGCGTTCTAGGAGCCGTAGGTGATGCCGGTAGTGGACCCACGATTCGGAGCCGAACAGGAGCATGGGTATGACAACGGCTCCGACACCTCTAGTCTAGGGCTAACTACCTCCCTGTACATCCTATCAACCACATCCACACTCTCTTGAACAAACCACATGTCATCAAGCTGCAGTTCCAGTTCCCGAACTCAGTCTTTAAGGAGCTGCATCCCCAGTGACAACTGAGGAGGGTGAAGGTCCTATCAACCACCTCCACACTCTCTCAAACAAACCGCAGGTCATCAAGTTGCAACTCCATTTCCCTAATTTGGTCCTTAAGAAGCTGCATCCCAGTGACAACTGAGCAGGGTGAAGGTACTATCAACCATCTCCACACTCTCTTGAACAAATCGCTGGTCTTCAAGCTGCAGTTCCAGTTCCCCAACTCAGTATTTAAGGAGTTGCATCCCGGTGCATCTGGCACAGATGTGGCCATTGGAGAGGGTGGAAGTCACCCATGGTTCTCACATATGACACCCACAACAGAACACTTACTCCATAGGCATGACATTATGAAAGGCATTACTTAAAGTGCTATGTAAGTGACATTTTTGGAGTTTCCGCAAAGCAGGACGTCAAGCGCTGAAGAGCTGGCTCTGAATGGGCAACTAAAGCGGCATCGTCTGCAAAGAGTAGTTCACGGACAAGTTTCTCTTGTGTCTTGGTGTGAGCTTGCAGGCCCTCCATCAGCCAGCTCCCCACCATGACTACCAGCCCCCCCACATCTCCATTGGGCACACAAAACTCAAAACGGTCAACCAGTTTACCTATCTCGGCTGCACCATTTCATCAGATGCAAGGATCGACAATGAGATAGACAACAGACTCGCCAAGGCAAATAGCGCCTTTGGAAGACTACACAAAAGAGTCTGGAAAAACAACCAACTGAAAAACCTCACAAAGATAAGCCGTTGTCATACCCACACTCCTGTTCGGCTCCGAATCATGGGTCCTCTACCGGCACCACCTACGGCTCCTAGAACGCTTCCACCAGCGTTGTCTCCGCTCCATCCTCAACATCCATTGGAGCGCTTTCATCCCTAACGTCGAAGTACTCGAGATGGCAGAGGTCGACAGCATCGAGTCCACGCTGCTGAAGATCCAGCTGCGCTGGATGGGTCACGTCTCCAGAATGGAGGACCATCGCCTTCCCAAGATCGTGTTATATGGCGAGCTCTCCACTGGCCACCGTGACAGAGGTGCACCAAAGAAAAGGTACAAGGACTGCCTAAAGAAATCTCTTGGTGCCTGCCACATTGACCACCGCCAGTGGGCTGATAACGCCTCAAACCGTGCATCTTGGCGCCTCACAGTTTGGCGGGCAGCAACCTCCTTTGAAGAAGACCGCAGAGCCCACCTCACTGACAAAAGGCAAAGGAGGAAAAACCCAACACCCTACCCCAACCAACCAATTTTCCCCTGCAACCGCTGCAACCGTGTCTGCCTGTCCCGCATCGGACTTGTCAGGCACAAACGAGCCTGCAGCTGACGTGGACTTTTTACCCCCTCCATAAATCTTCGTCCGCGAAGCCAAGCCAAAGAAAAAATGTAAGGGAAAAGAAAAAGGTTGAGAACCACTGCCTTCAATGCTGCTTGAATGTTCCAGTGTTTTCTGTTTTTTATATATTTCTAATTTGTGCTTAGTGTCAGCACCAACTGCACCAATTACCTACTACGGATTGGATCCCAGCAACGTCTGCCGAACCGAACAGCTACAATTTGTTTGTCTGCCTTCCGGACAATGTCTGCTAGCAACAGAAAAAGAAAGTGATGGTCACAACTGGATCAATGACCGCCTTCGTTACCCATAATTCCCCCATGCAGATGGAACCACTCTGCCAGTGCCAGTACCGGGGAAACGCGCATGCCTGTTGCCCGCAAAGAATCACAGCAAGGTTGACAAGACAAAGCAGGAGAAATGCCCAGGGGAACATGGGTGAGAAGCATTGGGCAGGAAGGGTCAACACAGCAGCCTGCGGCATCGCATCCACCATGCAGTGCTGAGGGCCTGTCAAACAGGCCTTGGACTCCGCAATGGTGGAAGCTGTTCCCCTGCACTGCCTTACTACCTGCCACCAGTCAGCTCCCTTCTGGCATCAGCATCTGGACTTGGAGCATGCACCCTGGTCTCCTTCAGGAGCTCTCAGACATTCGTAGGGTTCCAGCACTGTCCAAAGTGTATGACTTCATGGAAAGCGTCCAAAGTTTCCTATGACCCCCATTAGCATTGTGTGGTAAACGGCAATAAAAAAGCTAGACTTTTCAAATTCAAATTCAGTTTATCATCAACTGTCTTTACATATAATTAGACAAAACAGCATTTCACCAGACCATGGTGCACGTACACACACACTTATACACACGTACACAATACACACAATTACTCTCACACACTCAATATACACTCTGTGGTTTGTGTGTGTGTTTGTATTGTTTCCGCTCCATCCTCAACATCCACTGGAGCGCTTTCATCCCTAACGTCGAAGTACTCGAGATGGCAGAGGTCGACAGCATCGAGTCCACGCTGCTGAAGATCCAGCTGCGCTGGATGGGTCATGTCTCCAGAATGGAGGACCATCGCCTTCCCAAGATCGTGTTATATGGCGAGCTCTCCACTGGCCACCGTGACAGAGGTGCACCAAAGAAAAGGTACAAGGACTGCCTAAAGAAATCTCTTGGTGCCTGCCACATTGACCACCGCCAGTGGGCTGATAACGCCTCAAACCGTGCATCTTGGCGCCTCACAGTTTGGCGGGCAGCAACCTCCTTTGAAGAAGACCGCAGAGCCCACCTCACTGACAAAAGGCAAAGGAGGAAAAACCCAACACCCTACCCCAACCAACCAATTTTCCCCTGCAACCGTGTCTGCCTGTCCCGCATCGGACTTGTCAGGCACAAACGAGCCTGCAGCTGACGTGGACTTTTTACCCCCTCCATAAATCTTCGTCCGCGAAGCCAAGCCAAAGAAAAGAATGGAGAAAATGTAGCCTCTCCTGCCAGACTGGAATGTGTGTATTGGGGGTGTCCCCTTCCCTGTCTGCAAGTCACGGCACCTGTTCGTCAAGGTTGGGCTCCAGCCACTATTTACATCACCTGTCAGTCAACATTTGGCTCCAACCACACATTGCCGTTGGCTAATTCAAATCACTCAGCTTCACTATTGGCTAGACCCCTTTATTTAGTACCCTGACAGTGCACATTGCTCTTTCTCTGCTTGTGGTGATAGCCCAGACACCACTCTTTGCCATGGCTGCTACTCTGGATGTCACTTGGAAGGGTTGTGGGCAAGGTGTGCACTGCACTGAAGCTGAGCTGTGGTATTGCTATATTTTAAACTGCTATAGATCGATACTTGCAGCAGAGTCGCACATCCCAATAATCAGGAACCGAGAGTGTGCATATACCCTTGTGGATACTGTTTCTACTGGGGTCACCTCCCGATGATTGGGGTCCAGGAAAGGTGGGTATTAGCCCTGCTATAATGCGCAAATGTCAGCACCACCTGTGTGAATTATGAATCGTGTACTATTTAGCACTTTACCATGTTCCTTTATAAATTGCGTATATTTTATTCCCATAACGTTTCCCATGCTCTCCTATAAATTGAATAATAAAAAGCTACATGTGATTGCAAACCCTTGTGTCCAGATTCGTCCCTGTGAACCCACTGAATCTGATACCTTTCTCAACCCAACACACAATAAAAAAAAATGTATTAAGTGAAAATATAGGAGGATTCTTGTTGGTTTTCAGAGAGAGAGTTTTCTCGTTCCAGGACAGCCACTCCAGATGATAACCTCTTTCTTTCATGTCAGCACAGAGTTCCTTTCTGTTTCTCCTATTCCAATGGAAACACCAGACAACCAGCCCTCTCCTTTGACCAGGCCATCTTCCAAAGCTTGCCAGCTTGTCCCTCTGGAACCGAAGTCTGTGCTATCTCTCTCTCACTCCCTCCCACTCTGAGAGCAAAGCTGTTCTGCCTCTGCCTGCAAAGATCACCTCTTCTTCCAGGCAGCAAACTGTTTTCCTGACAAAACTGCCTGGCACGTTGCTACATTGTTGACTCTTGCAAATAACAGTCCATCACGAGTCTGTGAGCACTTGGCAAAACTGCTGTGTTTTTAAGTGTTTGTGTGTGACCTGCTCTAACAAACCTCCCCAATTTATCTCCCAAACCCCTTCATAATCCTCCGTCATAGAATGCACATTATTGAGGACCCTTCCACCCTGCACACAGAATCTTTCAGCTGTTCCCGTCGGGGAAGAGAAACGGCATCTTTGACCCACTTCCACCAGGTAGAAGGTGAGGATTCGGGCCTGAACCGCAGTTTCTCCAGATTTCCAGCCCTCTCCGTGTGACAGGAGGCGCGATCCCTGCCCTCACCACTTCCCTTCCTCCACCGGCCCGATTGTGTGGGGGACGAGGCCCCACCTGGACCTTGGTGCCGCTCGCCGCACTCACCCCCCCGGTAGCACCGGCTCCAACAAGGACCGGGCGTCCGTTCCGGGCACCGACTATTCGGGACCCCCCCCCGGCCACAACTCTCACCTGGTCCTCCGTGGACCGACCCGCTGCTGAGGGAACGACGTCAATGCGCACAGGCCTGGGCCGTGACAAGTCATCACGTGATGAATTTGGAACAGTCCGGGAGGGAGCCGTCCATCAGAGGATCGGCCCCGCCCGGGCCGACCCGGAGCAGGCGCAAAGGGACTTACTCGAGCCCTTTCCAGGTGGAATGTTCCCCGGGGAAGCGAAGCGTTTCATTGGGACCGGAAATAAAGAAAGAAAACCGGGTGGGGGGACCTGAGGCAAATAGACCGGGCAGAGTTCATATCGCACAAAATATTGCCTGCTCTGTTCCGAGGAGGCGCTGGGAAATAATCCCCGGATATTTATTCCTCAATCAACATAAAAACAATGTTCGTTGTCGTCATCGTTGATGGGATCTTTCTGTGCATTGGTCCATCGTAGCAGTCGGACCCTGGGAGATTGATTTGGGAGACTGTGATGGTACACCACCGGCCTACGGCAGGGGGCAACCTCTGTACCTGCAGGAGTGTAAGGGGACGGGACAACACCTGACCGGCTGTCAATCAGTTGGCCTGAATGGATCAAGCCCCACCCGGTCGGGTGTCAATCACCCTCTGCGCAATAAGCCTGTGCAGGCATCCCGAGTCCTCACTTAGAGTTGCTGCACCCACAGCCATCCTGGCTCTGTGGAAGTCTTTGTGGATTAAAGCCTGTTGTACAGTCTTTATCTTTGTGTGTGTCTGATTCTGGCTAACAGTGCAATAGAATTTAATCCACAAAATTTTCCCACAGCGGCTATGGAAAAACTCCTGTGCACAGGGAGCCTTGAGGTCGACCCAAGCCACCCGGAAGCCCAGAGACGCTTCGAGATCTAGTAGCACGTGGTCGAAGCAATCATCAAGGCACATGAGGGCGACATCCTGGACTTCGATCAGAAGAGGTTGGTCCTACTCTGGTCAAAGCTGGGTCCCCGTGCCTTCTAGGTTACCTAAAGACTGCTGCACGTACAAGAGCGCAATGGACACTCTTGAGAAATTGTACAAGCCCCACCATGAATGTGGTCTGTGCAAGGTACCTCCTCAACACCTGAGCCCAGCAACCCCAGGAGATGGCTGAGGCAGAGACTGATCCAGGATGCCTTCGTCTGAGGGATATGCTCGAGCGCCATCTGGCAGAAGCTGCTGAAAGACAACATCTATGCCCTCACCAGGACTGTGGAAGTTGACCAAACCCTGGAAGCAGCAACCCTGCACGTCAAAGCCTTCAATTCCAGGTTCCCCCAGGCTCCCTCATGGCCCTCTCACACTGCAGCAGCAGCCCCAGGCTAAGCTGGGGAGGAGAACATTGCTGCGGCAGGTGCCCGGCACCCCTGTAAGTACTGTGAGTCCTGGTGTGGGTCAGATCGACGATCGCGCCAAAACTGCCCAGCTAGGAACCAGTATTGTTCCCGATGTTGCAAGAAAGGCCACTTTGCAAAAGTGTGCCTCTCTAAACCTGATGGCAGCTCAGTGGCCCTCTATAATCTCCCCACTTCACCCATGGACCCACCCCACGTGCGCATGCCGAGCGGCGCCATTGTCCCCACGACGACTTCCCCCCTCCCCAACTTTGACCGCGTAACATCAGGCCCCACCAGCGACGGTCACAGCGTGTGCCCCAAGCATCTGCACCAAGCCCCACCTCACTGGCACCACACACTGAGAACTACAGTGATGTCACTTCCGGCTGATGTAACAACATCACTGCTGCTGGCCGTGATAATGTCACTTCCCCCAGTGCAGCGGACACGGCTGGGGAAGGAGGCCAGCCACGCAACAGCCCGCCACATGCCTCCGCCATCTTGGGCCAGGCAGGGCCTGACATGGAGGGCCCCCAATGACGTGGTCAACATGGGCAATGACTAGGCCGCCCTACCGACGCTCCTATCTGAGGCGCAGGCAGCCCTCACCCACATCAGGCAAGACATCGCAGATGCCATGATGCAGGCTGTGGACGAGGACACCCCATTCCAAGTGAAGAGCGATGCCTCCGAGGAGGCCCTTGCTGCTACCCTCAACCAAGGGGGGGGGGAGCGCCCTGTCTCCTTCTTCTCCAGGTCCCTCTACAGCTCCGAGCTAGGGCACTCCACCATTGAAAAGGAGGCCCAGGCGATTGTGGAAGCGGTCCGGCACTGGCACCACTACCTGGCCAGCAGGAGATTCATGCTCTTCACAGACCAGTGGGCCATTTCGTTCATATTTGACACTACCCACAAGATCCTGCGCTGGAGAGTCGAGCTGGCAACCTACAGCTATGACATCCAGTACCACCCTGGGAAGTTTAACGACTCCCCCAATGCCCTTTCTCACACGTGTGCATCTATTCATGAAGACAGGTCGCAGAAATTGCATGAGTCCCTCTGCCATTTGGGCGTCACCCAGTTGTACCATTTTGTTAAGTCCTGAAATCTACCGTACACCATCAGGGATGTTAGCGACATGACCGAGGCATGTCGGGTCTGTGCGGAGTGTAAACCCTGCTTCTTCTGCCCCCTCCAAGCCCACGTTGTAAAGGCTACTCGGTCTTTTGAGTGTCTTGACATGGACTTCAAAGGGCCCCTGCCTTCCACGAAATGAAATTCTACTTCCTCACGGTAGTGGATGAGTATTCCACTTCCCTTTTGCCATCCCTTGTTCAGACACCTCTACAGCCACAGTCATCAGTGTCTTGGGGCAGATTTCACCATGTTTGGCTACCCCACCTTCATCCACAGTGACCGGGGGTCTAGTTTCATGAGTGACGAGCTCCGCCAGTACCGACGGTGAGGGGCATCACGACCAGTCGCATGACAAGCTATAATCTGAGAGGCAACAGACAAGTGGAACGCGAGAATGGGGTGGTCTGGAAGGCAGTCCTCCTGGCTCTCAGGTCAAAAGGGTGCACTGTTGAGTACTGGCATGACGCCCTGCCCGAGGCGCTCCATGTCATTCAGTCACTGCTGTGCATGGTTACCAATAACACCCTTCACAAGCACCTGTTTTCATTCCCCAGGAGGTCAGTGATTGGAATGTCACTCCCAGCATGGCTCATGTCCCCGGGATCGGTGCTTCTGCGTAAGCATGCATGGACACACAAGGCCGAAGCCCTGGTAGAGCAGGTTTTCCTCCTTCATGCAAACCATAACTACGTTTACTTGAGGTTCGGCAGTGGCAGGGAGGACACCGTCTCAACAAGGGACCTGGCACCAGCAGGGGCACCCACCACACCACACTACTTTCCAACCCAGGACGATGCTGACTGGGCATACATCCCCGTCCCCAGGCAGCTATGGGCATGCAGTGCCTGCTTGACCACCAGGGGCCCGCTTCAGCCTTAAGAGACGAACCCCCCCACCCATACAATATGACTCATATACGTTGACTCCATCCCCCTGGCCACCCCACACCAGCCCTGCTGCCAGCCCCCCCCCCACCCCCACTTCCCCTCTGACCAGTGACCAGGAGCCAGTCCTACAATGGTCACAGAGACCCCGGTGGCCACCGAATCATCTCAACCTGTAAATATTGTATGTACATAGTGGGAGCAATTCCTTGTTAATACCCTTCTCCCCTCCGGGCCAATTTTAAAGAAGTGTGTGAATGTGATGGTACACCACCGGCTTACTGCAGGGGGCAACCTCTGTACCTGCAGGAGTGTAAGGGTGCAGGACAACACCTGGTCGGCTGTCAATCAGTTGGCCTGAATGGATCAAGCCCCACCCGGTCGGGTGTTAATCTCCCCACATCACCCACAGACCGAGGCCACTCAGAGTTGCTGCAGCCACAGCCAGCCTGGCTCTGTTGAAGTCTTTGTGGATTAAAGCCTGTTGTACAGTATTTATCTTTGTGTGTGTCTGATTCTGGCTAACAGTGCACCACAGAGTTACGGCCTGGGAACAGCTTTGTTTAAAAACAATCTCTCAATGCCTTTCATGGCAATCAGTTACCCAGAAATCCCTGCGAACAAGAAAGTGCCCTATCAATATGTGACAGAAGGGAGAGCAGAGGCACACGGGAAATGATGTCACGTGACCATAAACTGTGCCAAAACTCCCGGTGTTCGTCAGGGTCCGAAGTCAATTCAGCATCAGGTTCTGAAGCAGACGGATACTGTGGTTCTGCAGCTTGCAACGCCCGGCTAGAGGACACTTCTTTCTGGGTCCTCGTCTCAGCCTTGGTGTTGATAATAACTCGCTGCCCAGCTCTCTGGGAGCCTCCGTCACGTGTGAAACCCGGGGCAGGACTGCATTGATTTATCCCCTGGTCACACCCTCTCGACCCCACAGCGATTAACTCAATTCAGTGCTCCTCCTGCGAGTCCACTTCCCAAGCCGCATTGTCCAGAACCCTGGATTGGGTACTTGGTGGTTCCTGGCCTGTTTGAGGCATCAGATCCTCAGTTCCGCTGGGTGCCAGGTGTCTGATAGTGACGGTGTCCTCTGCCATCAGGGTATGCTACGTAGGCATATGTGGGGTTGGCGTGCAGCAGATGCACCTTCTTGATCAGAGGTCTGTCTTGTTCCTCCTCATTTGATGTGGAACCGGTCTCACACCACAAATTGTCTCGAGGAGATTCCCTTTGTGTCGTTCTGGGATGTGGGGAGGCGGGATATGTATTGACTTCTACACACCATCAACTTCCTCCTTGCACTTGTCTGCCAGCCAGATAAACCATGGCTATCCCATTGGCAGTGAGGAGGGTCCCCACTGGAGGGGTTTATATACAGTTTTACATTGAGGACTTGGGGTGGAGGGTGTTACATAAAGCTGTAGTTTGACATCGGTTTTTGAGTCGATTTATGGAATCCAGATGCCTGTCCTTCCTGTGGCTTGGATGAGACAGTGTTTCACATATATAGATATGGAGTGTGCAGGGTTGCAGCCCCTGTTCATATACTGAAAGGGGTTGCTCCTAAAGTTTTCGCCTCATTTCAGCCCCACACACCTGATATTTGGGCACCCAGTGCAGAGGAGGGATGGTCAGCTGAGGGATATCCTCATTGGTCTGGTGCTGGGCCTGGCCAAGATGGGCATTCATAGGTCCAGACAATGGGCAGTCAAGGTTTCAGCTCAGGGTGACTGCTTATCCCTCTTCTGAGGGTACCTTCATTCCCCAGTGTTTTTGGAGGAGCACTCAGTGCTTACATGCACTTTGGAGGGTTTATGGCAATGGTAAAATGCCAAGGGCTCGACGGTATTATGGACAAGAATTATCATATTTTAATTTGATGTGATGCAATGTGCACAGTTGGACTGAAAATGTAGTCATAACTTACCTGTTTGTCTTTGATGAAAAAAACCATGTCTTACAAATAAATAAATAGAAAGGTTATTAAAAAGGCGTCAGACACAGAGTGAAACTCCCTCTGCACCGTCCCATCACACACTCTCAGGGTCAGACATAGAGTGAAACTCCCTCCGCACTGTCCCATCACACGCCCAGGGTCAGACACAAAGCAAAGCCTGGTTGCATCGCTGGGAAGGAATTTGGAAGATCAAGAATAGCTTCTGTGGTAAAAGGCTCTGAAACTGAAGGAGGATTTGTGTTGGTGTTGTGGGAGGACTCTGAAGACTTTTCATATAAAGAAGAGTTTGCTGCTCTGGGAATTTAACCCTGCTGTTCCAATGAGGAGGATCGAGTAATTGGCTGGCAGCCTGCCTGGGTGGACATCCTCCACTGCAAAACATCAGCTTTTTGCCTAATTTTCTCATGAACATCTCAAATTGGTCGACTCCCCTGCCCGTTCCTGTTTGTTAACCTTAGTGATTGGATAACGACAGTATTTGGAAAGCCTAATAGTCTCGGCATCACCCTTGGGATTTCAGGAGGTGTTGGAATGTTGCCAAGAAACCAGTCGATGGACGTCCTCTTCAATCAACAGAGAACTCTCTCCCTCTTCTTGGATTTTCTGCACATTTCCTTATCGACACGTTTGGCGCCATCAACATGGCGAAGTTGATTGCAGCCTGCTGGCCGGGGTTATGGTGTCGCTGCGGGACCTCCTAAACAGAAGGGGAAGGGGGCAGTTCATGGGAATGAGCGGTGCTGGATGAAGAATTTCCTAGATTCCCTGATTCGGCAGCGTAAGGTGTAGAGTTGCCCTGTCATCTGACAAGGGGGCAGATTGGGCCCGAGTTCAAGTAACGTGCTTTTGCTGTGTTTAACAGTAGCAAATCTTAATGTTAACGGCAGTAGAAGAGCTCATTGCAGGCTCCAGAACGACTCCGTTTCTTAGAGAGGGGAAGTATCCGGTGAGCTTCCTTCAGGAAACTCGCACTATCCCAGCAGACGAAATCACCTGGAACCTGGAGTGGCGAAGAGGTTTTTACGAGTCACCTCAGTGCCAATTCCACACCTGATGAAACAGATGTGCCTTCTGTATGTTGGGACTGGGGCGTATAAAGTGGAATGGCATGCCATCCCGGTCCTCAGCGAGGTAGAGACGTCCTGGCACCAGGTTCTGCGGATGGAAGTTAGGGGCCAATAAAATGGCTGCCTATCCGTTAGTGGTAATTCTGCCTGGCCCACAGGAAAAAGGAATCTCAGGGTTACACGTGATAATAAATCTAATTAGACATGCTGTCTTCTGGTCGCAATTCATCCTGTATGTCAGATGTTGCCTTAATATCTGACTTTGTTTCCAATTTTTATTGCCCATCCTCCACATCATTATTTTGTGACACATGCTCAGACATTTCCAAGTGGCTGCTCTTAGATTCTGTTGGCTTTTTTTTGCAGGGTTTGTATTCCCAGCAGCCAAGACCTTTTCTGTTTCTCTTTACCTCTTTCAGTCTTGTGAAGAGAACAGCTTTGGCTTCACTTGTATCTTAGTGCCACCGATGCAATTCTTCTCTACGTTCCGTGGCCTCCATCTCCTCGATATATTGCTCCTCAGGGACAACAGCTTCAGTAGCATCTGGTTTTTTATCCTTATCCAAACAGCCGACCGCCATTCTTAGGCACCAAGTTTGCATAACTCCAAAACCAAAAACTGGTTTTCAAACTTGCAACACAAACACAGAAGGAATCCCTAAGTAAGGTTTACCACTTCCAATGGGCTTGATGCTGCTGTTGACAATTGTGTTTTCATGAGTTCAAAATGCTCGAGAGCCCAATCGATCCAATCCAAATTCCAACTGAGTTAAATTATAGTGACTTCTTTCCATTATGGTCACTTGGATGATGAAAGAATCTGGTCGTCTCTGACTCATTAAAACCAATTTGTGGTAAAGGTAAGTTTAGTTTTCCAAAGTTTATTAAACGATATTAAACATTGTTAATGATATTATAAGTTGTTAAACATTGTTACATTTTGCTAAATGGTCAACAGAAAATGTCAGAAGCAGCTTTTTTTTTTAAACCATCCATTCTGCAGAACAAAATAACAGCATTACAGTGGCACACACAGGTCGAGGTGTTTTAAAGGAGTTTCAGGCAGTGACATGGTTGGTTCTGGAGATAACATCACCTAAAAGGTGCTTCAAAAGTCATGAATGAGGGCAAAATCTTCCAGTCAAAGGCATTTTTATTTCATGTCTATCATGGTACTAGTCAGAAAGGCTTCGTCCGTACCAGACAGCCCAGCAAGTACCAAGGGGAAGTGATCCAGGAGATCTGATGAAGGTTAGATGAAAAATCCGATGTACAGGTATGGATGGGGATTATACAAACACACGGAGGGCTGGAACTGCAAAGAAAATCCCCATCGGAACAGCAATCTGGACCCCAATCGTTGACGCCTTCCGTAAACTGGAGGGACACCTTGCATTCCGTCTCCGCAGTCTCCAACCACACCCGTTCACCCGCTTTTCGTGGGTCTCCTCTCCTCCAGCTCCCCACCCCTTCCCTGCCTGAGAGAAACCCTCTGCCCTCTCCCCGTCACTTCTCACCTTCTTCTCCCCCCACCTGTATCCATCTCCGACCACCGACCCTTTGTTGCTCTCCCTGCCCCTCCCTCCTTTCCTGCAGACGCTTCTCCACTTTCCTGACGAAGGGCCCACGACCCAACGCCGACTGCCTTTCACTTCCGGTGGCTACTGAATATCCTGATGACTTTCCCCAGCCCATTACGACACCGCCCCGGATTTCTCCAACCAGACGGCATCAATATCACTCCTCGTTTCTGTTATCCGTCTTAAATTGGTGCTCACATTTAAACCCTTTCCTTTCACCTTTTTATTCAGGTTCTCTCATTTTTGTAACTCCTGGAGAATGTCACCTGCCCATGCCTTTTTATGGATGCTGTGTGTCCTTCCCTAATTATCTCAAAATCCACAGGTTGCTGCGCAGTTTCAAACAAACAATTGGAAACACCAAAGGCTACTTGCAAAGCGAAGTCCCGTCCAGCAGTTAACGACACTGATGTCTTCTATCTGCCTTATGATCTTGACATCAAAGCCCAACCACAGACCCGCAAGCTTAATGAACTCCTCTCCACACAGGGAGGTGAACAGTCTCTCCCCAGTGCAAATTTAACAGTGGCCCTGCAGAGAGGGGGAATCGGTGAATTCCTTTCCGCACTTGTTGGGAGACAACGGTCTCTCCCCGGTGTGAACTCTCTGGTGCCTCCGCAGGCTGCTGGAACGAGTGAACTTGATTCCACATTGGGAGCAGCTGAATGTTTTCTCCCCGGAGTGAACTTGCTGGTGTGCCTGCAAGCCAGACTGCCAAAGGAACCCCTTCCCACAGAGGGAACAGGTGAACGGTTTCTCCCCAGTGTGAACTCGCTGGTGTGTCCGCAGGCTGGAGAACAGAGGGAACCCCTTCCCACACAGAGAGCAGGTGTATGGCTTCTCCCCAGTGTGACCCCGCTGGTGTGCCCGCAGGCTGTAGGGCCGAGAGAACCCCTTTCCACACATGGAACAAATGAAAGGTTTCTCCCCGGTGTGAACACTGTGATGTGCCTGCAGGTTGGAGAACTGAGAGAACCCCTTCCCGCACAGGGGGCAGATGAAGGGTTTCTCCCCAGTGTGAACACGTTGGTGTGCCTGCAGGTTGGAGGACTGAGAGAATCCCTTCCCACACAGGGGACAGGTGAAGGGTTTCTCCCCAGTGTGAACCCGTTGGTGTCTCTGCAGGTTGGTGAACCGAGGGAACCCTTTCCCACATAGGGAACAGGTGAATGGTTTCTCTCCGGTGTGAAGCCGCTGGTGCACCTGCAGATTGGAGGACAGATAGAATCGCTTCCCACACAGAGAGCAGATGAACGGTTTCTCCCCAGTGTGAATTCTCTGATGTTGTAATAGGTTGGAGGACTGAGAGAACCCCTTCCCACACAGGGAGCAGGTGAACGGTTTCTCCCTGGTGTGAACCAGCTGGTGTGTCTGCAGATTCGCGGACCTAGGGAACCCCTTCCCGCACAGGGGGCAGGTGAAGGGTTTCTCCCCACTGTGAACCAGCTGGTGTGCCCGCAGGCTGGTGGACCGAGTGAACCCTTTCCCGCACAGGGGACAGGTGAAGGGTTTCTCCCCAGTGTGAATTCTCTGATGTTGTTGCAAGTTGAAGGACTGAGAGAACCGTTTCCCGCACAGAGGACAGGTGAACGGTTTCTCCCCAGTGTGAACTCTCTCATGTTGTAGCAGGTTGGAGGAGTTAGAGAATCCCTTCCCACACAGGGGACAGATGAACGGTCTCTCCCCCGTGTGAATTCTCTGGTGTTGTAGCATGTCGGAGGAGTGTGCGAAGTTCTTCCCACACAGGGAACAGATGAACGGTCTCTCCCCGGTGTGAATTCTCTGGTGTTTTAGCAGGTCGGAGGATCGAGAAAACCCCTTCCCACACAGGGAGCAGTTGAACAGTTTCTCTCCAGTGTGAACCCTCTGGTGTGCTTCCAGTTGGGAGGGCTTAGAGAACCCTTTCCTGCACACACAGCATTTAAAGGCTCTCTCCCCGGATTGAAGGTTCTGGTGATGTAGGAGGCTAGAGGATTGGGTGAACCCCTTCACACACACATGGCAGGTGAACGGATTCTCACCAGAGGGAACACATCCGTGCTCCTCCAGCTCCTTGGAGGTTTGAAAGCCCTTCCCACAATCAGAGCAGGGGAATGGGCTCCCTGTAGTGGGGACACACTGGTGTTGCAGCAGGACATCAGAGCTGGTGAATCCATCCCCACACTCGAAACAGAGGAAAGGTTTCTGCCCAGGGTGAGCGCATTGATGTGTTTCCAGCAAATCCAAAGGAAATATCTCCTCACCCTGGAGTGTCTTATCTGCCATATCACTGGTCACCTCACCCTCCATGTCGGCCAATCGTCTGGAGTCCTGTTCACGCACTCCACAGTTTCTCTGAGTGGTGATTACCATGCTCCTAATCCACTGAGAAATCTGACTGATACTACATCCCGAGGAATCCAGTCGGGGTGTCAGAAAAATAACATGCTGTTGTGTGAAGCTTCTTGCCTGGAAACGCACCGCTTTCCTCACCCTGTGAAGAGAAGATGGTGGAGTGAGAGGGAGCAAGGCATTCTCTGCAGCCAGTGTTCCAGGATGACACCCCTGGGAGCCATGACTAGCAACACAAGCCGTGGACGTGTCCTGAACTGTGAGGAGGATCACCACGGACAGGTCGATACGTTGGTGAAATTTAGCACAGAGAAACAAGCGTGATATATTTCCTGAAACAAAATAAGAGGCAGTAAACATTAGAGAGCAAGGAACAGATTACAAACCCAGGACTTGCTGTCAATATGGGGTTTTAGTAAACACGCGAGGATGACAGAGATAGCAGGAATTATTTCACATTTTTAAGCAGAAAGATCAAGGTAGATTTTGTTTCTGTGGACAATGACCGCATTATCACCCAGAATCCTTAATGGTCCAGAAACTGTTCTGTCCAAAGTGACTCGATAGCGCGCAGTGAAACTGTATCCCTACGTCAACTTTCCACTGTGATTCCAAAGGGAATATGCAGCTTTGAACCAATCGGAACTACCCGACCCACCAACAGTTGTGTTATAGACCTGTATCTCAATTGTTATCTCCCCACAAGACAATGTCCACGTGTCAATCATGTTCACTCACAACTATACGCCCCAAATACCAATGGTGGGGGGGAGGGATGGGAAAGAGGGTTCCTTCGCAAAGATGCTGCTGGTGCCACATCCGAGAGCTGAGTAGGATCACAGGCCAGATAATGTGGTGGGGACAGGCAAAGAATGGGGAGAGTACACAGACAATAGATAATAGGTGCTTGAGTAGGCCATTCATTTAGATCATGGCTGATCTTCCAATATCAGTACCCTGTCCCTGCCTTCTCCCCATCATCCTAAATTCCCCTGTCCACAAGAACCTTGACTAACTCCCTCCTGAACTTATCCAGAGAACCCAACTCTACCACCCTCTGTGGCAAACCATCCATAGACCAACAACTCTCTGGGTAAAAATTATTTCTCATCTCTTTCCTAAAGGCCTTCTCTGTATTGTTAAACTATGGCCTCAAGTCCTAGTCCCCCCCTCCCTCCCAACATCTGGAACATGTAATCAGTTTCTATCATGTCCAATTCCTTCATAATCATATCTCCCTTAATTCTTCTAAATTCCAACTTATACAACCTTTCTGCATGTCAATCCCACCATCCCGGGAACTAACCTTGTGAATCTACACTGCAGTCCCTCAATAGCAAGTCTCACCAGGGCCCCGTACAACAGCAGATGGATATCTCTACTCCTATACTCTATTCCCCTTTTTATGAAGGCCAACATGCCATTTGCTTTTTCATCTAGTTCACATTGCACTTCCCCACCCCCTAACTTGGCTCCATTTAAAAAATAATCTGCCTTCCTGTTCCAGCCACCAAAGTGGATAACCTCACATTTATCCACATTAAACTGCATCTTCCATGCATCCGCCCACTCACCCAAACTGTCCAAGTCCCCCTGCATTTTCCTGACATCCTCCTTACATGTGTCATCTGCAAATTTGTTAATGTTATTTATAACCCCCTTATCTAAATCATTAATATTTATATTAAGCAACTGAGGACTGAGCACCAAGCCCTGGGGGACCCCACTTGTCACATTCTGCCATCCCGTTAACCCAAACTCCTTGTTTCCTGTCTGTCAACCAATTTTCTATCTATGCTCTCTGATACTGTTCTTAACTTCCTTTGCCACCCACAGATCCCCTTTGCTCGCCTTTTTGGAATGAACTGGTCGTGTACCTTCTGAAAAGAGCCCAGAAATCCCTGCCATTTTTGTTCCACTGTACTCCCAGCCAGGGGATCCTTCCATTTTATTTTGGAAAGCTCCTTCCTCCTGACTGCATAATCCCCTTTATTCATCTGTAGTACTGGTACTTCCAACTTTTTTTCCTTCTCCCTTTCGAATTGCAAATTAAAACTCCCCATATTATGGTCACTATTTCCTAATGGCTCCGTCATTAGGAAGGCCCCTTTATCAAATCCACATCATTACACAACACCAAACCCAGAATAGGCTTCCTGCTGGTGGGGTCCATCATAAGCTGCTCTAAGAATGTATCCCAGACCAGAGGCGTTCTATAAACTCACTTTCTTGCAGTCCTGGACCAGCTAGACTTTCCCAGTCTTCCGACAAGTTGAAATCTCCCATAACATCTGTATCATTACCATTCTGACATGCCAATCTTAACTCCTCATTTATTGCCTCCTATATCCGAGCTACTGTTTGCAGGCCTGTGTATGATTCCCATTACAGTCCTCTTGTCCTTGCAATTCCTCAACTCTATCCAAACCGTCTCTACCTGCTTTTATGTCGCTCCTTTCGAGGGAGTGAAAATCATTCCTCATCATCAAAGCTACCCCACCCCCTCTACCCACCTGTCTGTCCTTTTGATAGGGAATATACCCTGGAATATTAATTTCCCAACCCTGGCCCTCCTGCAGCCATGTCTCCGTTATCCCTATGATATCACACCTTCAAATATGCAGTTGAGCCTCAAATTCATCCATTCCATTTCTTATAATCCATGTGTTCATGGATAATCCCTTTCATGTGATATTCCTCACTGCTTGTAACCTGATGCACTTGGCCAGACTCTCCAATTCCTTTCTGCTCCTTCTGCCTTTGAATTTCTCTACCTATCTGAACTTTTCCTGTCCATTGCCCGATCACTCAGGTTCCCACCCCCCACCAAATTAATTTAAACCATACCCACAGCTCTATTAAACCTGCCTGCCAGGATATTTGCCCCTTTTGGGTTCAGGTGTAACCCATCCTTCTTGTATAGGTCATGCCGCCCCCAGAAGAGATCCCAATGGTCTAAGAATCTGAACCCCTGCCTTCTGCCCCAGCCCTTCAGCCAGACATTCATCCGTCTGATCTTTCCATTCTTGCCCCCACTTGCACTCGGTACAGGTAGCAATCTCGAGATCACTACCCTGGGGGTCCTGCCTCTTAGCTTCCATCCTAACTCACTGTAATGCCCCTTCAGAACCTCCTCCCTTTTTTCTCTATGTCATTGGAACCCACATGTACTGTGGCTGCTCTCCCTCTTCTCTCAGAATACTTGACACCGATTTGAGATATCTCACCCCTGGGAGGGAACATACCATACAGGTCTATCCATCAGGCTCACAGATCCCTTGTCTGTACCCCAGACAATGGAGTCCCCTATGACCACTGCCTTCCTCTTCCTTCCGTTCTGCACCTCAGCACCAGGCTCAGTGCTCACTGTGGCCATCCTCCCCAACAGCATCCAAATCACCTCTTGCTGAGAGGAAGAGCCACAGGGTTTCTCTCTACTTTCCTGGTGTTTTTCTTCCCTCCCCTGGCAGTTGCCCACTTACCCGACATCTTTAGGGGTAACTACCTCCATGTATGTCCTATCAACCACATCCAGACTCTCTTGAACAAACCGCAGGTCATCAAGCTGCAACTCCATCTCGGTGCACCCAGTGACAACTGAGGAGGGTGAAGGTCCTGTCAACCATCTCCATACTCTCTCAAACAAACCGCTGGTCTTCAAGCTGCAGTTCCAGTTCCCCAACTCGGTCTTTAAGGAGTTGCATTCCAGTGCACCTGGCACAGATGTGGCCATTGGAGAGGGTGGAAGTCACCCTTGGTTCCCACATTTGACATCCACAACAGAGCATAGGCATGACTGAATTCTATGTTAAACATTAAGAAAGGCATTACTTAAAGTGCTATGTGAGTGGAATCCTAGCGAAGATTTTGCCTGCAATGGAGAGCAGTCTGATTTCTCGCCTTTGTTTTTGTACAGGGTGATGATGGTGGCATCACGAAGGTCCTGAGGCAGTTTTCCTTGGTCCCAACAAAGCTTGAAAAACTCATGCAGTTTGGCATGCAGAGTTTTGCCGCCAGCCTTCCAGACCTCTGGGGGGATTCCATCCATACCTGCTGCTTTGCCACTTTTCAGTTGTTCGATTGCCTTATATGTCTCATCCTGGGTGAGGACCTCATCCAGCTCTAGCCTTAGGGGCTGTTGATGGAGCTGGAGCAGGGCGGAATCTTGGACTGAGCGGTTGGCACTGAAAAGAGATTGGAAGTGTTCTGACCATCGGTTGAGGATGGAGATCTTGTCGCTGAGGAGGACTTTGCCGTCTGAGCTGCGCAGCGGGCTTTGGACTTGGGGTGAGGGGCCGTACACAGCCTTTAGAGCCTCGTAGAAACCCCTGAAGTTGCCAATGTCTGCGCTGAGCTGGGTTCATTTGGCGAGGCTAGTCCACCACTCATTTTGGATCTCCTGGAGTTTGCGCTGAAGATGGCTGCATGCGCGACGGAAGGCTTGTTTCTTCTCTGGACAGGACGGCTTTGTAAGGTGAGCCTGGTGGGCAGCTCGCTTCTTTGCCAGCAGCTCCTGGATTTCCTGGCTGTTTTCGTTGAACCAGTCCTTGTTTTTCCTGGGGGAGAAGCCCAGTACCTCTTCAGTGGATTGCAGTATGGTAGTCTTCAACTGATCCCAGAGGGTTTCAGGGGACGGGTCCGTGAGGCGGGTTGCATCGTCGAGCTTTGCTTTGAGGTTTGCCTGGAAGCTTCCTCTCGCTTCGTCTGACTGCAGGTTTCCAACATTGAACCTCTTTCTGGGGGCTTTACTGTTCCTGGTCTTTGGCTTGAAGTGAAGGTTGAGCTGGTAGCGAACCAGCCGGTGGTCAGTGTGGCATTCCGCGCTGGGCATGACCCTGGTGTGGAGCACATCTCATTTGTCACTTTCTCGCACCAGGATGTGGTCCAGGAGGTGCCAGTGTTTGGATCGGGGATGCATCCAGGTAGTCTTAAGGCTGTCCCTCTGCTGAAAAAGGGTGTTTGTAATGACAAGCCGCTGTTCTGCGCAGAGCTCCAACAGGAGGCGCCCATTGTCGTTGCACTTGCCGACGCCATGCTTGCCCAGGATTCCTGGCCAGGTTTCTGAGTCTTTGCTGACGCTAGCGTTGAAGTCGCCAAGGATGACAACCTTGTCGGCTGTAGGGGTGCGTTGGATGAGGTTGCGCAGGTCAGTGTAGAACTTGTCCTTTTCTGCTGGTTCCGCCTGGAGGGTTGGAGCATAGACACTGATGAGGGTGATGCAACGCTTGTTTTGAAGGGGGAGTTGCATGGACATGATTCGGTCCGAGTGGCCTGTCGGAAGGTTTTCGAGTTTGGAGGCAATGAAGTTCTTGACCATGAAGCCTACACCAGATAGGCGTCATTCATCCGAAGGCTTGCCAGACCAGTAGAGTGTGTAGCCCACGCCGCGTTCTTGGAGGCTGCTTACATCTGCCAGACGGACTTCACTGAGAGCGGCTATGTCGATGTCAAGTCTGAGGAGTTCATGTGCAATGAGGGCAGACCTAGTGTCGCCGAGAATATTCTCCCAGAATCACAGTGAGGCTTTCGCGCAAACAGAGGAACTACTGACATGGTCTTTGCCCTCAGACAGCTCCAAGAAAAGTGCAGAGAACAAAACAAAGGACTCTACATCACCTTTGTTGACCTCACCAAAGCCTTCGACACCGTGAGCAGGAAAGGGCTTTGGCAAATACTAGAGCGCATCGGATGCCCCCCAAAGTTCCTCAACATGATTATCCAACTGCACGAAAACCAACAAGGTCGGGTCAGATACAGCAATGAGCTCTCTGAACCCTTCTCCATTAACAATGGCGTGAAGCAAGGCTGTATTCTCGCACCAACCCTCTTTTCAATCTTCTTCAGCATGATGCTGAACCAAGCCATGAAAGACCTCAACAGTGAAGACGCTGTTTGCATCCGGTGCCGCACGGATGGCAGTCTCTTCAATCTGAGGTGCCTACAAGCTCACACCAAGACACAAGAGAAACTTGTCCGTGAACTACTCTTTGCAGACGATGCCGCTTTAGTTGCCCATTCAGAGCCAGCTCTTCAGCGCTTGACGTCCTGCTTTGCGGAAAATGCCAAAATGTTTGGCCTGGAAATCAGCCTGAAGAAAAAGGAGGTCCTCCATCAGCCAGCTCCCCACCATGACTACCAGCCCCCCCACATCTCCATCGAGCACACAAAACTCAAAACGGTCAACCAGTTTACCTATCTCGGCTGCACCATTTCATCAGATGCAAGGATCGACAATGAGATAGACAACAGACTCGCCAAGGCAAATAGTGCCTTTGGAAGACTACACAAAAGAGTCTGGAAAAACAACCAACTGAAAAACCTCACAAAGATAAGCGTATACAGAGCCGTTGTCATACCCACACCCCTGTTCGGCTCTGAATCATGGGTCCTCTACCGGCATTACCTACGGCTCCTAGAACGCTTCCACCAGCGTTGTCTCCGCTCCATCCTCAACATCCATTGGAGCGCTTTCATCCCTAACGTCGAAGTACTCGAGATGGCAGAGGTCGACAGCATCGAGTCCACGCTGCTGAAGATCCAGCTGTGCTGGATGGGTCACGTCTTCAGAATGGAGGACCATCGCCTTCCCAAGATCGTGTTATATGGCGAGCTCTCCACTGGCCACCGTGACAGAGGTGCACCAAAGAAAAGGTACATGGACTGCCTAAAATCTCTTGGTGCCTGCCACATTGACCACCGCCAGTGGGCTGATATCGCCTCAAACTGTGCATCTTGGCGCCTCACAGTTCGGTGGGCAGCAACCTCCTTTGAAGACCGCAGAGCCCACCTCACTGACAAAAGGCAAAGGAGGAAAAACCCAACACCCAACCCCAACCCCAACCAACCAATTTTCCCCTGCAGCCGCTGCAACCGTGTCTGCCTGTCCCGCATCGGACTTGTCAGCCACAAACGAGCCTGCAGCTGACGTGGACTTTTACCCCCTCCATAAATCTTCGTCCGCGAAGCCAAGCCAAAGATGTGAGTGGAAAGAAAAAAGGTTGAGAACCACTGCCTTCAATGCTGCTTGAATGTTCCAGTGTTTTCTGCTTTTGATATATTTCTAATTTGTGCTTAGTGTCAGCACCAACTGCACCAATTACTTACTACGGTTTGGATCCCGGCAACGTCAGCCGAACCAAACGGCTACAATTTTCTTGTCCACCTTCCAATATCTGTTAGCAACAGAAAAAGAAAAAGTGATGGTCACAGCTGGATCAATAGCCGCCTTTGTAACCCATAATCCCCCATGCAGCTGGAAGCACTCTGCCAGTGCCAGTACTGGGGCAACTTGCATGCCTGTTGCCCGCAGAGAATCACAGCAAGGTTGACAAGACAAAACAGGAGAAATGCCCAGGGGTCATGGGTGAGGGGGATGGGGCTGGAAGGGCCAGCGGCATTGTATCCACCCTGCAGTGCAATGGCCTGTCAAACTGGCTTTGGACTCCCGCGCTGGTGGAAGCTGTTCCCTGGCACTGCCTTACTATCTGCCATCAGTCAGCTCCCTTCTGGCATGCACCCTGTTCTCCTTCAGGAACTCTCAGGAGTTCAAGAGTCCCAGCACTGTCCATGGTGTATGACTTAGGAACAAATATAGGAACATAGGAAGTAGGAACAGGAGTAGGCCAAAAATGGCCCATCGAGCCTGCTCTGCCATCCAATACAATCATAGCTGATCTAATTTATGACCTACCTGCCTTCTCTCCATATCCCCTAATTCCTCTATCATGTAAAAAAAGCATCCAAGGTTTCCTATGACCACATTAGCATTGTGTGGTAGATGGCTATAAAAGCAAGATGTTCTTCTATCTCTACATGGTAATTCAAATTCAGTTCATTATCATCTGTCTTTACATTCAACCAGATAAAACAGCATTTCACCAGAGCATGGTGCACATACACATGCACAAAATACACTCACACACTCTTGCACAATACACGAGACACACAGATACTCTCACACACTCAATATACACTGTGGTTTGTGCGTGTGGAGAGAAAATGTGGCCTCCCCGCCAATCTGGAATGTATGTATTGGGGGTGTTCCCTCCCTGTCTGGAAGTCACATCACCCGTCAGCCAAGGGCTCCGGCCACTAATGCCATCAAGTAGTCAAGGTTGACCACTAATTGGCGCGCACTTTGCCATTGGCTTATTCAAATCACTGAGTCACTATTGGCTATAACCTTCTATTTAGCACCAGGACAGGGCACATTTCTCTCCTGCTGCTTGTGGTGATAGCCCCAGACACCACTCTGGATGTCACTTTTTTGGGTTATGGACAAGGTGTGCACTGCAATGAAACTGAGCTATATTAAATATAAACATTGCTATATTTTAACCTGTTATAAATCGATACTTTCAGCAGAATTGCACATCCCGATGATCAGGGATCGAGAGTGCGTATATACCCCTGTGGGTACAGTTTGTAGCAGGGCCACCTTCCAACGATCAGGGGTCCAGGAAAGGTGGGTATCACCCCCTGCCAGAGTGCGCAAATGTCAGCACCACCTGTGTGAATTATAAATTGTGTTCTGTGTAGCATTTTCCCATGCTCCTTGATAAATTGCGTTTTATTCACATGCTCCTTGATAAATTGCGTGTTTTATTCCCATGCTCCTTTATAAATTGCGCATTTTATTCCCATGTTTCCCATGCTCCTTTATAAATTGCACGTTTGATTCGCATAACATTTCCCATGCTCCTTTATAAATTGTGTGCGTGTTTTATTCCCATAATGTTTTCCATGCGCTCCTATAAATTAAGTGATAATAAAAGCTACATGTGATTGCAAACCATTGTGTCCAGATTCGTCCCTGTGAACCCACTGAATCTGATACCTTTCTCAATGCAACACACAATAACCATACATATAAAAACATGTATAAAGTGAAAATATAAGAGGCTTGGTTTTCAGAGAGAGTTTTCTTGTTCCAGAACAGCCACCTTAGTATCTTGCTGATGAAACTTGCCCCCTTCAGGGTTCTCCAGATGATAACCTTTCTTTCATACCAGCACAAGAGTTCCTTTCTGTTTCTCCTATTCCAATGGAAACACTAGACAGCCAGTCCTCTCCTTTGACCAGGCCATCTTCCAAAGCTGGAACCGAAGTCTGTCTCCTCTCTCTTACTCCCTCCCACTCTGAGAGCAAAGCTGTTCTTCCTCTACCTGGAAAGATCACATCCTCTTCCAGGCAGCAAACTGTTTTCCAGACAAAACTGCCCAGCATGTTGCTACATTGTTGTCTCTTGCAAATAGCAGTCCATCACAAGTCTGTGAGCACTTGGCAAAAATTCTGTTTTAAAGTGTTTGTGTGTGATCTGCTCGAACAAACCTTCCCAAATTTATCTCCCAAACACCTCTATATACTTTGTCACAGACTGCAGAAATTTATTGAGGACCCCTTTGTAAGGGATACTGGAATGTGAGGAGTCAAGCAAGTGCTAATTAAGGATGAAGTATTATGGGTTAACTTAAGGTGAAGGGATACTGGAATGTGAGGAGTCAAGCAAGTGCTAATTAAGGATGAAGTATTATGGGTTAACTTAAGGTGAAGGGATACTGGAATGTGAGGAGTCAAGCAAGTGCTAATTAAGGATGAAGTATTATGGGTTAAATCAGGGTGAAGGGATGCTAGAATGGGAGGAAGGGTTAGGAAGGGTTATAAAAGTATAATAAAATAAGGATCTTCAAAACAGGATAGCAAGTAAATAGCTTTAGCAAGTCTTGGGGATTGATTAATGAGTAAAGAACAAAGACATGATATTTCCTGGCTAACAAGTTTGCAGGAAGGCACATAAACTGATAAGAAGTTAGAATCCACGTGGGCGGAATTACCTAATGCTAAACCAATCCAGGAGACAGAAGAATGTTAAGGGGAAGGTATCTCTGTACTGAAATGAAATGTATAAAAGTTGGGTCTGCCTCAGTATCTGTGTGTATTCCCAGGGTAAGGGGAAGCACCCAACTTTGCATTGTTGTAATAGTATAATAAAAGTTCTTTGTTCTCAATTTTTGTCTCAAGCAAATTCTGTGAAGGTACTTCTGTTTCTCACACCTTCCACCCTGTATGGTGTTTTGGGAGGAATTGTTAGAGCAAGTTGCACACAAACATTTTAAAACAGGGAATATTTGCAGGACTTTTGCAGAATACTTTTTGCAAAAATAGCAACAAAGTTGCAGCATACAGCTTTCCTGGGACAGCATGGGATTTTTGCAGGGAGGCCCCAGAACAGCTTTGCTCTCAGAGAGGGAGGGTGTGAAACAGAGAGAAAGGAGACAGAAATCAGTTCCAGAAGGACAAAGCTGGCAAACTTTGGGAAGACTGCCTGGTCAAAGGAGAAGACTGGCTGTCTGAAAGATGACATGAAAGGAAGAGGATCATCTGGAGAACCCTCAAGGGGGGCAAGTTTCGTCTGCAAGACTGATTAAACAGGAATCAGGTGCGGATGTCCTGCAACAAAAAGGAATCAATCTCTGAAGACCAATAAGAATCCTCCGGAGTGGTAATTATTTGCCTGTTCAGCACCAAAGACTGGTAAACTTTGTTAATGCTAATTCTGGGCACAGTACAAGAGATTGAACTGTGATCCAAAGAATTTTTCTAAGTATATATAAACATTACACACACCTGCGCTTAGTATTAGAGGGGCGATTGAGTAGGTTAAGTAAGAAGTTAAAATTTAATTGTTTTCTTGTTGAAATATAATTAAAAACTACTCTTATTTAAGTAATTCTGTATTGTGGTGCATATCTATTGTTGCTGGTTTTTGGGGTCCTCTGGACTACGTATCACTACTCTCTCTCACGCCCTCCCACTCTGAGAGCAAAGATCACATCCTCTTCCAAGCAGCAAACTGTTTTCCTGACAAAGCTGCTGCTATACGTTTCTATCTTGTTGCCTCTTGCAAATAGCAATCCATCACGAGTCTGTGAGCACTCGGCAAAACTGCTGTGTTTTAAAGTGTTTGTGTGTGACCTGCTCTAACAAACCTCCCCAATTTATCTCCCAAACCCCTCCATATCCTCTATCACAGAATGCACAACATTATTGAGGACCCTTCCACCCTGCACACAGAATCTTTCAGCTGCTCCCGTCGGGGAAGAGAAACGGCATCTTTGACCCACTTCCACCAGGTAGAAGGTCTCAGAACATTACAATCTGGGCTGCTAGGTTGGGGAACTGCTTCTTCCTGCAGCTCGGAGATGAAGAGGCAGACCCTATGACCGAGTCAATTATTCTAACTATTGAAGCTTTTGGAGGCAAAACTCTAGCGATTCACGATGAGGGTTCGGGCCTGAACCGCAGAGTTTCTCCAGATCCCCCCCACACTCTCCGTGTGACAGGAGGCACAGTCCCTGCCCTCACACACCTTCCCTTCCACACCCCTCCCTTTTCAGCCTCTTCCCCACCCCCTTCCCACCCCGTAGCTACCTTTCCACCCCTCTCACCCTCCCCTCTCCCTCTCCCCTTCCCCTCTCCCCTTCCCTCCTTTCCCCTCACCGGTCCGACTGTGGGGGAACGAAGCCCCGCCTGGACCTGGGTGCCGCTCATCCCCCTTCCCAAGGCCGCACTCAAACTCCTAGCAGCACCGGCGCCAAGGACCGGGCCTCCTTCCCGGGCACCGTCTACACGGGATCTCCGGCCGCTCCGCCCGCGGGAAGCCTCACCTCCTCCTCCGTGGACCGAGCCGCTACTGAAGAAACGACACACGCCGGTCCTGTGACGTCAGCGCGCATACACCTGGGCCGGGCAAGTCGTCACGTGATGAAATGGGAACAGACCGGGAGGGAGCTGTCGAACAGAGGAGCGGCCCCGCCCAGGCCATCCCGGCGCATGCGTTCAGGGGCTTCCCTGGCCCTCTCCCAGTGGAATATGTCCCGAGGAAGCGAAGCGTTTCATTGGGTCCGGGAATAAAGAAAGAAAACGGGGGGAACCTGGACCGAATTTATGCAAATAGACGGACAGAGTTCATGTCGCACAAAATATTGCCTGCTCTGTTCCGAGGAGGCGCTAGGAAATAATCCTGGGATATTTATTCCTCAATCAACATAAAAACAATGTTCATTGTCGTCATTGTTGATGGGATCTTTCTGTGCATTCAACCTTCGTAGCAGTCGGACCCTGGGAGATTGATTTGGGAGACATGGGCCCCGGAACAGCTTTGTTTAAAGACAAACTCTCAAAGCCTTTCATGGTTACCCAGAAATCCATGCGACCAAGAAAGTGCCCCATCAACGTGTGACAAAAGGGAGAGTGGATGTCACGTGACCGTAAATCGAACCAAAGCTCCCGGTGCTCGTCGGGGCCCGAAGTCAATTCAGCACCGGGTTCTGGAGCGGACGGATGCTGTGGTTCTGCGGCTTGCAACGCCTGGCAAGAGGACACTTCTTCCTGGGTCCTCGTCCCCGCCTCGGTTATTACCTGCTGGCTAGCTCTCCGAAAGCCTCCATCAGTCTAAACACGCGCGTGGAACCCAGGGCAGGACTGCATTGATTTATCCCCTGATCACACCCTCTCGTCCCCACAGCGATGAACTCGATTCAATGCTCCGTCGGCAGGAAGAATGATATTGGCATGTGCACCTGCCCCAAGAGGAGCAAGGACTTCACCCAGACTTAGACGTTCTCCCATTTTTTCGGTCAATTTTAAGAGAACAAATTTAGCAAAAGCCTACAGGTTTTGGAAAGTGTCTGTGAACCAGCAGCAGGTTTTGAAGACGGCATGTTCCAAAAAGTTGATACATTTGCAGAGTAACGGGGGGCAGCCCTGGAGAAGCCACGGTAGAGACCATAGGCACCTTCAGGTGCAACCTCTGCCAAGTATGCGCCTGCAGAAGTGGATTCAGACCTGTGGAATCAGTTGGCAGCGCTAAAAGTGCAGCACTGGCCACCTATAAGGGACAGCTGGACAGGAGACGCCTCGGAGCACACTCTGGCTCCTGTTCCTTCAGGACGTCAGCACCGATCACCCCAACGCTGACAGCCCGCTCTGGCTCCCCCTGCTCGGACGTTCCGTGCTGGGGGAAGGGGCAGCAGGGACGGGTGCTGTCAGGCGCTCGCTTCCAGGCGGCTGCATTCAGGTGCCGGGGGGATCTAAGTGCTCGAGCGATGATCTCTCCTGGAAGAGGGTTACCAAGTGCGCTTTGCAGGTGCCTCCTGCGCTTTTAGGTGGCCTCTCGACAGCTGCATAGGGGTCAAAAATGTGGCTTTACATCAGGGTATTTTGGCCACCTGTGACCAGGTCCTCAAAAAGACAGTGAACATTTTGTTCAAGAGGCCACTTTAAGGAAGCAGCACAAGACTCAACAGTTCCTCGACATTGGGGAACTCGTTCGGTCTGGGACTGTGTGTGTGAAAGTTCTGGGAGCTCAGGTTTTGGGAATCTAAGAATTGAGGGAACTCGACTGTGTGTGAGAACTTGGGGAGCTCAGGTTTTGGAAACCTGCGCTACAATGGGGAAATGGGCAACTAGCGAATGGGGTTCGCCATTACAGAATATGTGTGAAAAATATCCGGGGGATGAAAAAAATAATTCGAGAAGCTTTTGGGCATAGGGAGAGAAGGCTGGCTTTGCGGGGGGTGGGGGTGAGGTTGATTAAAGAGGCACAACAATTAATCTGGAAGCAACCCACAAACGATATATCTGAAGAGGTAATTGGAAAGTGGTGCCTGTTAACGAAAGAAAAGAGAGAGACAAGCTTGCAAGTTGACAGACTAATGCTGTAAAACTGGGGATCCCTCTGACAGAAAGGGGGACAGTAAAATCTGTGGAGGTCCTCCAGAAAGAATATGCAAATATGAACAAGAAAGGAAAGATCAGGAAGGCAGGAAAAACCTCCCATATTGGCGGATGAACAAAGGTCAAATGGAAGCCCTAAGGCTGATAGAGGAGGGAGAGATGTGACCCCTGGGAGGATGTAGGATTGACCCCAAGACCCCAGCAGCGGTCCCCTCTGCACCAGCAGTACTCAAAGTATTTTCGGATTCTGTTAATTTTCGAACCTAGAGCCATGATAAATCATCCGGCCACTGTAACAAAGAAGTTAAGATTTAAAGAAATTCTGTGGAAAATTCTAGTAGCTTTTGTTAAAACATGTCCGTCTGCAATTGCATAGTTTAAAATTAAGGTGAAACCTCAGTGAGGACAGAGATCTTGCAGGACACCTGTTGACCTAAGAGAACTCTGCATAAAACATAAGACAATTTACCAGCCAGGCAAATTGGCAGGAAGCCCAGAAGAAATGTTTGGAGAAGTTATTGAAAACATAGATAACGCAGTTAGTTTGTGCAGAATACTACAGAACACAGAACCAAAACAGCCAGGAATACTCTTAAAGGGACCACGCAAGATACAAATTTGTTTACAGTTCAAAGAAGAAGACAGCTTTCAGTGTAAAGATAGAGAAGAGGTCGTCTCGTTGGGCTAGAGACCTCGAGGAAACAGCTCCTCTCACAAAGATGTCTGATTGTGAGTTGAGCCACAAGGCAGATGAATGGTGGAAGGTTAGAGTCAGTGACCAGAGCTTCAACTACCAAGCAGTCTTGACTCAAAGGTATGGCAACTCCTTCGACCAACTGACTACTTCTCCACAAGGATGGAGCCATCAATGTTGGGCCTTCCATGCTGCACTTAGATCTTGGTGGTTATCTTTTTAACTTGCCACCAACCTGACACTCCAACAGCATATAGTAGATTATACCGAACATTCGGGGACAGTTACTGGGAAAGCTACAGATGCAACTTTTGAATAGGCAAGGCAGAATAAATATGAGGTAGCACTGCTTATCCTCAACTTTCAATTTCAATTCCCTCAATCCTCAATAATCCTCAATTGTCCTTTCGCACGGCAACAACAATCAATCCAGCTACCTTGGTGATGCATCCACCAGAAGAGACAGAGAAGCCGAAGCATGACTGTTTACAAAGTGTCCAACTCACAGTATTACCTCGGCAGGACCTGACTGACTGACGACCCATTGGAAGACCCTGATCTGTCCATCTACACTGACTGAAGTTCTTACATTGACTCGCATGGTACAGGACGCACAGGCCTTGATTGATCAGAATGGACAAACTTTGGAGGCCGCTGCTATGGAAGGAGCTCCTTCAGCACAACAAGTGGAGCTCTTCACCCTAGTGTGTGCTTGCATTCTCTCTGAGGGCCTGTCGGTAAACAGCTACACAGATTCCCCGTATGTCTTTGGGATGGCAGATGATTTTGGACAGTTGTGGAAAAATCGGGGCTTTATAACATCGTCAGGGACCCCCATTTCCTATAAACAAACGGTTCAGAGTTTGTTATCAGCAATGCAACTCCAGAGAGGGTCGCTATCCTTAAAGTTGCAGACATGCCCATAATAAAAATATGATTTCTAAACTTAATGAGGCTAAAGCTGCAGTGCAGGGTTATCAGGATGGGGTCCCCAAAGATTTAATGCAACACGAGTCCTCCTTAACGAGCCTTATACCTTCCATCCAGGAGATTAGACTCCACCAGAGGGACGCTTCTGATAGAGAAATTGAGCGATGGAAATGTTCTGGTTGTTATTATGTTGATGTTTTTGAGCTTGATCAGTTGGCAGCCTGGGTACCTGGACTACTTGTCATCACACCCTGTCCCCTGCAAGGATTACATCCCCTTCTCTCAATTTCTCCATCTCTGCCCACATCTGCTCCCAGGATGAGGTCTTCCAGTCCAGAGCCTCTGAAATGTCTGCTGCCTTCCACAAACGTGGCTTCCCCTCCACCACTGTTAACTCAGCCCTCACCTGCGTCTCCTCCATTCCCCTCTCATCTGCCATAGCCCCCCCACACCCCGAGAATCAATAAACAGAATCCCCCTTGTCTTCACCTCCCACCCCACCAGCCTCCGCATCCAACACATTATCTGCCGGAATTTCTGGCACTTACTACAGGACCCCCACCACCAGACACATTTTTCCTTTCCCCCCCCCCCTCAGCCTTCCATGACTCCCTTGTGCACTCTTCCCACCCCACCCATCGCCCCCCCCCCACCACCTTCCACTGTGGTAATACCTACTCCCACACCTCCTTCCTCACCACGGTCCGAGGTCCCAAACAGACCTTTCAGGTGAAGCAACACTTCACCCATACCTCCAAAGAACACCTCATTTTTCATCCTCACCACCCCACTTCCATCATCTCACCCCTCGCCCTTCCATCATCTGTCACCCTCACCTTTTGTTCGGACATCTCTCATGTTCCCCCATACACTGATGAAGGGCTCCGGCTCGAAACATTGGGCCTTTGCTACGTAAAGGCACGGTTTGACCTGCTGAGTTTCTCCAGCATCTGTGTGTTTTTTAACTGAACCACCATGTCCACAGAATCCTGTGTTCTACAGTGATCAGTAACCAGAAGCAGGCTCAAAATGTGATCAAAGGCTTAAATAACCTAAAACAGATGCTGCCTGGCCGGGTTCCAAGGCTGGTAGAAGGAAGAGAGGAGGGCACAAACAAAATAGAGGGAGAGAGGGAGGACGGAATCATAGTTCCATCACCAACATCCCCAGCTGAGTCCGACGCAATGTTGGACCAGGTTGATGCTGAACCCCTCTCTCAACCTGCTCACTGCTTATTGCCCATCACTGGCTCTGGATCCCCTTTAAAAACCCCAACATGAAATCTGCCCGTCTATTTTCCCCATTTCAGGCCTGTTTTAAGCCCCCCCTCACAGCTTCATTCCCCACTTCGCTGCTTCATCCCACCTTCGCTGCTTCGTTCCCCCCTTCACTGGTTTGTTCACCCCATCGCTGCTTCATTCCCATCGCTGCTCCGTTCTCCCATCGCTTCTCCGTTCCCCCATCGCTTCTCCGTTCCCCCATCGCTTCTCCGTTCCCCCATCGCTTCTCCGTTCCCCCATCGTTGCTCCATTCCCCCATCGCTGCTCCGTTTGCACCTTTGCTGCTCCGTTCGCCTGTTCCCCCCTTCGCTGCTTTGTTCCTCCCTTCCCTGTTTTGTTCCCCCTTCCCTGTGTTGTTCCCCCTTCCCTGTTTTATTCCCCTACCTCCCCCTGTTTTATTCCCCCTCCCTCCCTCACTGTTTTATTCCCCTCCCTCCCTACCACATCCTGTTTTATTCCCGCTCCCTCGCTCCCTCCCTGTTTCATTCCCCTTCCTCCCTCTGTCCCTGTTTTATTCCCTCTCCCTCTCTCCCCTTTTATTCCCCCTCCCTCCCTCCCTGTTTTATTCCCCCTCCCTCCATCCCTGTTTTATTCCCCCTCCCTCTCTCCCCTTTTATTCCCCCTCCCTCCCTCCCTCCCTGTTTTATTCCCCCTCCCTCCCTCCCTGTTTTATTCCCCCTCCCTGGTTTATTCCCCCTCCCTCCCTTCCTGGTTTATTCCCCCTCCCTCCCTCCCTGTTTTATTCCCCATTCCTCCCTCCCTGTTTTATTCCCCCTCCCTCTGTCCCTGTTTTATTCCCGCTCCGTCGCTCCCCCTTTAATTCCCCCTCCTTCCCTCCCTCCCTGTTGTATTCCCCATCGCTACCTTCCTGTTTTATTCTCGCTCTCTCCCTGTTTTATTTCCCCTCCCTCCTTGTTTCATTCCCCCTCCCTCCCTGTTGTATTCCCCATCCTTCCCTTCCAGTTTTATTCCCCTCCCTCCCACCCTGTTTTATTCTCCCTCCCTCCCACCCTGTTTTATTCCTCCTCCCACCCTCTCTCCTACCCTGTTTTATTCCACCTCCCTCCCTCCGTCCATATTTTATTCCCACTGCGTCCCTCCCCATTTATTACCCCTCCCTCCATCCCTCCCTGTTTTATTCCCCATCCCTCCCTGATGTATTCCCCATCCCTCCCTAATTTGTTCCACCACTCCCTGATTTATTCCCCCCTCCCTCCCTCCCTGTTTTATTCCCCCCTCCCTCCCTCCCTGTTTTATTCCCCCTGCTTCCTTTTATTCCCCCTCCCTCCCTCCCTCCCTGTTTCATTCTCCCTACCTCCCTGTTTTATTCCCCCTCACTCCCTCGCTATTTTATTCCCCCTCCCTCCCTGTTTTATTCCCCTCCCTGTTTTATTCGCTCTTCCTGTCTTCCTGCTTTATTCCCCTCCCTCCCTCCCTCTTTCATTCACCCCTTCCCATCCAGTTTTATTCCCCCCCCTCCCAGTTTTATTCCCCCTCCCACCCTCCTTCCTTCCCTGTTTTATTCCCGCTCTGTCCCTCCCTCCCTCCCTGATTTATTACCCCTCCCTCCGTTTTATTACCCCTCCCTCCCTGTTTTATTCAGTTCCTCCCTATTTTATTCCCCCTCCCTCCTTGTTTTATTCCCCCTCCCTCCCACCCTGTTAAATTCCTCCTCCCACCCTCTCTCCTACCCTGTTTAATTCCACTTCCCTCCCTCTTTCCATGTTTTATTACCACTGCATCCCTCCCCATTTATTCCCCCTCCCTCCCTCCCTGTTTTATTGCCCCTCCATCCCTCCCTGTTTTGTTCCGCTTCCCTCCCTACCTCGCTACCTGTTTTATACCCCTTCCATCCATCCCTCCCTGTTGTATTCCCCATCCCTCCATTTCTGTTGTATTCCCCCTCCCTTCATCCCTGATTTCTTGCCCCTCCCTCCCTGATTTATTACCCCTCCCTCCCTGTTTTATTCCATGCCTCCCTAATTTATTCCCTCTCCCTCCCTGTTTTTTTATCCCCCTCCCTCCGTTTTGTTTCCTCTCCCCCCTCCCAGTTTTATTCCCCCGCCTTCCTCCCTCTCTGTTTTATTACCCCAGCCTCTCTTCCTCCCTGTTTTATTCCCCCCCTCCCTCTTTTATACCCCTTTCCTTCCTTTTTTGTTTCCCCTTCCTCCCTGCTTTATTCCCCTCCCTCTCTCCCTTTATTATTCGCTCTCCCCTCCTTCCTATTTTCTTCTCCTCCCTCCCTCCCTCCCGGTTTTATTTCCCTTCGCTCCCTCCCTCCCTGTTTTATTCCCCATCCCGCCCTACCTCCCTGTTTAATTCCCCGCTCCCTCTCTGGATTATTCCCTCGACCCACCCAGTTTAATTCACCCCCTACCTCCCTGTTTTATTCCCCCTCCCTCCCTGTTTAATTCCCCTCCCTCTCTCACTGTTTTATTCGCTCTTCCTCCCTTCATGTTTTATTCCCCTCCCTCCCTCCCTGTTTTATATCCCTTCCCTCCCTCCCTCCCTGTTTTATTCCCCATTCTACCCTCCCTCCCTATTTAATTCCCCCCTCCCTCTCTGGATTATTCCCTCCTCCCACCCAGTTTCATTCTCCCCCTCCCTCCCAGTTTTATTTCAGCCCTCCCTCCCAGATTTATTCACCCTCTCTCCCTCCCTGTTTTATTCACCCTCCCTCCCTTCCTTTCTGTTTCATTCCCCCTACCTCCATCCCTCCCTGTTTTATACCCCCTCCCTCATCGCTCCCTAAATCCATCCGTTTTATTCCATCTCCCTCTCTTGCTGTTTTATTCCCCCTCCCTCTCTGTTTTATTCCCCTGCCTCTCTCCCAGTTTTATTTGCTCTTCCTCCCTGTTTTATTTCCCTCCCTCCCACCCACCCTCCGTTTTATTCCCCCTCCCTCCCACTCTCCCTCTTCCATTCCCCTTTCCCATCCAGTTTTATTCCCCCTCCCTCCCAGTTTTATTCCCCCTCCCACCTCCCTCCTTCCCTGATTCATTCCCGCTCCGTCCCTCCCTCCCTCCCTCCCTGTTTTAATCCTGCTCCCTATTTAAATGCCCGCCCACCCTCTCTGTTTTATTCCCCCTCCCTCCCTCCCTGATTTCTTGCTCCTCCCTCCCTGATTTATTACCCCTCCATCCCTGTTTTATTCCCATCCCTCTCTGTTTTATTTCCCTTCCCTCCCTCCCTCCTGTTTTATTTCCCATCCCACCCTCCCTCCCTGTTTAATTCCCCCCTCCCTCTCTGGATTATTCCCTCCTCCCACCCAGTTTAATTCTCCCCCTCCCTCCATGTTTTATTCCCTCTCCCTCTCTGTTTTATTCCATTCCTCCCTAATTTTTTCCCTCTCCCTCCCAGTTTTTTTATCCCCCTCCCTCCATTTTGTATCCCCTCCCATCCCTCCCTGTTTAATTCCTCTCCCTCTCTCCCTTTTTTATTCGCTCTCCCCTCCTGCCTATTTTCTTCTCCTCCCTACCTCCCTCCCGGTTTTATTTCCTTCGCTCCCTCCCTCCCTGTTTTATTCCCATCCCGCCCTACCTCCCTGTTTAATTCCCCGCTCCCTCTCTGGATTATTCCCTCCACCCACCCAGTTTCATTCATCCTCTACCTCCCTGTTTTATTCCCCCTCCCTCCCTGTTTAATTCCCCTCCCTCTCTCACTGTTTTATTCGCTCTTCCTCCCTTCATGTTTTATTCCCCTCCCTCCCTCCCTGTTTTATTTCCCTTCCCTCCCTCCCTCCCTGTTTTATTCCCATTCCACCCTCCCTCCCTGTTTAATTCCCCGCTCCCTCTCTGGATTATTCCCTCCACCCACCCAGTTTCATTCACCCCCTACCTCCCTGTTTTATTCCCCCTCCCTCCCTGTTTAATTCCCCTCCCTCTCTCACTGTTTTATTCGCTCTTCCTCCCTTCATGTTTTATTCCCATCCCTCCCTCCCTGTTTTATTTCCCTTCCCTCCCTCCCTCCCTGTTTTATTCCCATTCTACCCTCCCTCCCTATTTAATTCCCCCCTCCCTCTCTGGATTATTCCTTCCTCCCACCCAGTTTCATTCTTCCCCTCCCTCCCAGTTTTATTTCAGCCCTCCCTACCAGATTTATTCACCCTCTCTCCCTCCCTGTTTTATTCACCCTCCCTCCCTTCCTTTCTGTTTCATTCCCCCTACCTCCATCCCTCCCTGTTTTATTCCCCCTCCCTCCATCCCTCCCTCAATCCATCCGTTTTATTCCATCTCCCTCCCTTGCTGTTTTATTCCCCCTCCCTCTCTGTTTTATTCCCCTGCCTCTCTCCCAGTTTTATTTGCTCTTCCTCCCTGTTTTATTTCCCTCCCTCCCACCCTCCCTCCGTTTTATTCCCCCTCCCTCCCACTCTCCCTCTTCCATTCCCCTTTCCCATCCAGTTTTATTCCCCCTCCCTCCCAGTTTTATTCCCCCTCCCACCTCCCTCCTTCCCTGATTCATTCCCGCTCCGTCCCTCCCTCCCTCCCTCCCTGTTTTAATCCTGCTCCCTATTTAAATGCCCGCCCACCCTCTCTGTTTTATACCCTCCCACCCTCCCTGATTTATTACCCCTCCATCCCTGTTTTATTCCCCTCCCTCTCTGTTTTATTTCCCTTCCCTCCCTCCCTCCCTGTTTTATTTCCCATCCCACCCTCCCTCCCTGTTTAATTCCCCCCTCCCTCTCTGATTATTCCCTCCTCCCACCCAGTTTAATTCTCCCCCTCCCTCCATGTTTTATTCCCTCTCCCTCTCTGTTTTATTCCATTCCTCCCTAATTTTTTCCCTCTCCCTCCCTGTTTTTTTATCCCCCTCCCTCCATTTTGTATCCCCTCCCATCCCTCCCTGTTTTATTCCTCTCCCCACTCCCTCCCAGTTTTAATCCCCCTGCCTCCCTCCCTCCCAGTTTTATTCCCCCGACTCCCTTTCTCCCTGTTTTATTCCCCCATCCCTCCCTGTTTTATTCCCCCACTCTCTCCCTGCTCTCTTCCCTCTACCTCCCTGTTTTGTTACCCCTCCCTCCCTGTTTTATTCCTCTTCCTCTCTCCCTGTTTTATTCGCTCTTCCTCCCTTCCTATTTTATTTCCTCCCTCCCTCCCTGATTTATTCACCATCCCACCCTACGTCCCTGTTTTATTCCCCTCCCTCGCATGCACCCTGATTTATTTGCCAACCCTCCCTCCTGTTTTATTCCCCTCCCTCCTTACCTCCCCCTGTTTATACCCCCTCCCTCCCTCTCTCCCTGTTTTAATCCCCAACCCACCCTCCCTCCTTCCCTGCTTTATTCCCCATCCCTCCCTCCCTGTTTTTTCCCTGCTGCCACCCTCCCTCCTTCCCTGTTTTATACCCCTCCCTCCCTCCCTCCCTATTTTAATCCCTCTGTCCCCATTTTATTCCCCCTCCCACTCTCCCGCTTTTATTTCCCCCCTCCCTCCCTGTTTTATACACCTTCCCTCCCTCTCTCCCTGTTTTAATCCCTCCATCCCTGTTTTATTCCCCCTCCCTCTCTTCGCCTTTTATCCCCTCATCCTCCTTATTCCCTCCCTGTTTTATTTCCCCTCCATCCCTCCCTGTTGTATTCCCCCTCCCTTCTTCCTTCCCTGTTGTTTTCCCCCATTCCTCCTTTCCTGTTTTATTCCACCTCCCACCCTCCCTATTTTATTCCCCCTCCCTCCCACCCTGTTTTATTCCTCCTCCCACTCTCCCTACTTCTGTTTTATTGCACCTCACTCCCTTCCACCAGATTTTATTCACCCTCCCTCCTTGCCTCCCACAATCCTGTTTTATTCCTCCTCCCACCCTCCCTACTTCCGTTTTATTCCACCTACCTCCCTTCCTTCCTCCCTCCCTCCCTGTTTTATTCCCCAACCCACCCTTCCTGTTTTATTCCCACTCGCTCCATCCTTGTTTTATTCCACCTCCCTACCTCCTGCCTTATTTTATTCCCCCTCCCTCCCTCCTGCCTTGTTTTATTCCCAGTCCACCCTCCCTCCGGCCTTGTTTTATTCCCACTCCTCCCTCCCTCACTCCCTGTATTATTCCCCCTCGCTCCTTCCCTCCCTGTTGTGTTCACCATCCCTCCCTTCCTGTTTTATTCCCACTCCCTCCATTCCTGTTTTATTCCCCTCCCTCTCTCACTGTTTTATTCGCTCTTCCTCCCTTCCTGTTTTATTCCCCTCCTTCCCTCCCTCCCTGTTTTATTTCCCTTCCCTCCCTCCCTCCCTGTTTTATTCCCCATTCCACCCTCTCTCCCTGTTTAATTCCCCCCTCCCTCTCTGGATTATTCCCTCCTCCCACCCAGTTTAATTCTACCCCACCCTCCCAGATTTATTTCAGCCCTCCCTCCCAGTTTTATTCACCTTCTCTCCCTCCCTGTTTTAATCATCCTCCCTCCCTTCCTTTCTATTTCATTCCCCTACCTCCATCCCTCCCTGTTTTATTCCCCCTCCATTCATCCCTCCCTCCCTGTTTTATTCCCCATCCCTCCATTCCTCCCTGTTGTATTCCCTATCCCTCACTCCCTCCCTGTCTTATTCCCCCTCCCTCCCTGTTTAATTCCCCCTCCCTCCCTAATTTATTACCCCTCCCTGATTTATTCACCCTCCATCCCTGTTTTATTACCCCTCCCTCCCTGTTTTATTCCCCTCCCTCGCACGCACCCTAATTTATTTGCCGACCCTCCCTCCCTGTTTTATTTTCCTTCCTCCATAACTCCCCCCTATTTTATACCTCCTCCCCCCTCTCTCCTGTTTTAATCCCCAACCCACCCTCCCTCTTTCCCTGCTTTATTCCCCATCTCTCCCTCCCAGTTTTTTCCCTGCTGCCACCCTCCCTCCTTCCCTGTTTTATACCCCCTCCCTCCCTGTTTTAATCCCTCCGTCCCCATTTTATTCCCCCTCCCACTCTCCCGCTTTTATTTCCCCCCTCCCTCCCTGTTTTATACACCTTCCCTCCCTCTCTCCCTGTTTTAATCCCTCCATCCCTGTTTTATTCCCCCTCCCTCTCTCCGCCTTTTATCCTCCCTCAATCCCTCCCAGTTTTATTCCCCCTGCCTCCCTCTCTCCCTGTTTTATTCGCTCTTCCTCCCGTCCTATTTTATTTCCCTCCCTCCCTCCCGGTTTTATTTCCCTTCGCTCCCTCCCTCCCTGTTTTATTCCCCCTATGTCCCTGCCTCCCTGTTTTATTCCCCCTCCCTCCTTCCCTGATTTCCTGCCCCTCCGTCCCTGATTTATTACCCCTCCATCCCTTTTTTATTACCCCTCCTTCCCTTCCTCCCTGTTTTATTCCCCTCCCTCTCTCCCTGTTTTAATCCCTCCATCCCTGTTTTATTCCCCCTCCCTCTCTCCGCCTTTTATCCTTCCTCAATCCTTCCCTGTTTTATGTCCCCTCCATCTCTCCCTATTATATTCCCCCTCCCTTCTTCCTTCCCTGTTGTTTTCCCCATTCCTCCCTTCCTGTTTTATTTCACCTCCTCTCTCCCTGTTTTATTCCCCCTCCATCCCTTTTTATTTACCCCTCCGTCCCCTCCCACCCTGTTTTATTCCGCTCCCTCTCTCTGTTTTATTTGCTCTTCCTCCCTTCCTGTTTTATTCCCCTCCTTCCCTCCCTCCCTGTTTTATTTCCCTTCCCACCCTCCCTCCCTGTTTTATTCCCCATTCCACCCTCTCTCCCTGTTTAATTCCCCCTCCCACTCTGGATTATTCCCTCCTCCCACCCAGTTTCATTCTCCCCCTCCTTCCGAGTTTTATTTCAGCCCTCCCTCCCAGTTTTATTCACCCTCGCTCCCTCCCTGATTTATTCACCCTCCCTCCCTTCATTTCTGTTCATTCCCCTTACCTCCATCCCTCCCTGTTTTATTCCCCCTCCCTCCACCCCTCCCTCCATCCATCCGTTTTATTCCATCTCCCTCCCTCGCTGTTTTATTCCCCCTCCCTCTCTGTTTTATTCCCCTCCCTCTCTCCCAGTTTTATTCGCTCTTCCTCCCTGTTTTATTCCCCCTCCCTCCCTCTCTTCCTCATCCATTCCCCTTTCCCATCCAGTTTTATTCGCCCTCCCTCCCAGTTTTATTCCCCCTCCCACCCTCCCTCCTTCCCTGTTTCATTCCCGCTCTGTCCCTCCCTCCCTCCCTATTTTAATCCTGCTCCCTATTTAAATGCCCGCCCACCCTCTCTGTTTTATTCCCCTCCCTCCTTCCCTGATTTCTTGCCCCTCCCTCCCAGATTTCTTGATTCACCCTCCCTGATTTATTACCCCTCCATTCCTGTTTTATTCCCCTCCCTCTCTGTTTTATTTCCCTTCCCTCCCCCCTCCCTGTTTTATTTCCCATCCCACCCTCCCTCCCTGTTTAATTCCCCCCTCCCTCTCTGGATTATTCCCTCCTCCCACCCAGTTTCATTCTACCGCGCCCTCCAGATTTATTTCAGCCCTCCCTCCCAATTTTATTCACCTTCCCTCCCTCCCTGCTTTAATCATCCTCCCTCCCTTCCTTTCTCTTTCATTCTCCCTACCTCCATCCCTCCGTTTTATTCCCTCTCCCTTCATCCCTCACTCCCTGTTTTATTCCCCATCCCTCCCTAATTTATTACCCCTCCCTGATTTATTCACCCTCCATCCCTGTTTTATTATCCCTCCCTCCCTGTTTTATTCCCCTCCCTCGCACGCACCCTGATTTATTTGCCGAACCTCCCTCCCTGTTTTATTCCCCTCCCTCCATACCTCCCCCCAGTTTTATATCCCCTCCCTCCCTCTCTCCCTGTTTTAATCCCCAACCCTCCCTCCCTTCTTCCCTGCTTTATTCCCCATCTCTCCCTCCCAGTTTTTTCCCTGCTGCCACCCTCCCTCCTTCCCTGTTTTATACCCCCTCCCTCCCTCCCTGTTTTAATCCCTCCGTCCTCATTTTATTCCCCCTCCACTCTCCCGCTTTTATTTCACCCCTCCCTCCCTGTTTTATACACCTTCCCTCCCTCTCTCCCTGTTTTAATCCCTCAATCCCTGTTTTATTCCCCCTCCCTCTCTCTGCTTTTTACCTCCCTCAATCCCTCCCTGTTTTATTTCCCCTCCATCTCTCCCTGTTATATTCCCCCTCCCTTCTTCCTTCCCTGTTGTTTTCCCCATTCCTCACTTCCTGTTTTATTCCACCTCCCTCTCTCCCTGTTTTATTCCCCCTCCCTCCCTATTTTGTTCCCCCTCCCTCCCTGTTTTGTTCCTCTCCCTCTCACCCTGTTTTATTCGCTCTTCCTCCCTTCCTATTTTATTTCCCTCCCTCCCTCCCGGTTTTATTTCCCTTCGCTCCCTCCCTCCCTGTTTTATTCCCCATCCCACCCGAACTCCCTGTTTAATTCCACCCTCCCTCTCTGGATTATTACCTCCACCCACCCAGTTTCATTCTCCCCCTACCTCCCTGTTTTATTCCCCTTCCTCTCTCACTGTTTTATTCGCTCTTCCACCCTTCCTGCTTTATTCCCCCTCCCTCCCTCCCTCCCTGTTTCATTCCCCCTAGGTCCCTGCCTCCCTGTTTTATTCCCCCTTCCTCCCTCCCTGATTTCTTGCCCCTCTCTCCCTGATTTATTACCCCTCCGTCCCTTTTTTGTTACCCCTCCATCCCCTCCCTCCCTGTTTTATTTCCCTTCCCTCCCTCCCTCCCTGATTTATTCCCCATTCCACCCTCTCTCCCTGTTTAATTCCCCCCTCCCTCTCTGAATTATTCCCTCCTCCCACCCAGTTTCACTCTCCCCCTCCCTCCCAGTTTTATTTCAGCCCTCCCTCCCAGGTTTATTCACCCTCTCTCCCTCACTGTTTTATTCACGCTCCCTCCGTTCCTTTCTGTTTCATTCCCTCTACCTCCATCCCTCCCTGTTTTATTCCCCCTCCCTCCATCCCTCCCTCAATCCATCCGTTTTATTCCATCTCCCTCCCTCGCTGTTTTATTCCCCCTCCCTCTCTGTTTTATTCCCCTCCCTCTCTCCCAGTTTTATTCGCTCTTCCTCCCTGTTTTATTCCCCTTCCTCCCTCTCTCCCTCTTCCATTCCCCTTTCCCATCCAGTTTTATTCCCCCTCCCTTCCAGTTTTACTCCCCCTCCCACCCTCCCTCCTTCCCTTTCATTCCCGCTCCGTCCCTCCCTCCCTCCATGTTTTATTCCTCCTCCCTATTTAATTCCCCGCCCACCCACTCTGTTTTATTCCCCCTCCCTCCCTCCTTGATTCCTTGCCCCTCCCTCCCTGATTTATTACCCCCTCCCTCCCTCGTTTATTCCATTCCTCCCTAAATTTTTCCCTCTCCCTCCCTGTTTTTT